>NC_132797.1:27205000-27505000 GCF_048594095.1 Paramormyrops kingsleyae
TGCATAAGGTCATCTCAGGCATCAGAAATTTGCTTCCCCCCTCTACCTGGCTGGTTTTGGTCATTCCCAGTGTCTCCAGTTTCACCTTATTCTTGTGTACTGCTGTCTTAGAAATTTTGAACCTGGAAGCAATCTGCTGCTCAGTGTAGCCTTCTGCCAGCAGAACCCGAATTAAGCCAGGATTTAAAAATGCAGATTTGTTTTAAAATATAGAGTGGTCTCATAATTTTTTCCATGGCTGAATATATCAATGTAACAAAAATACACAAATAAAATCTTAAAAGCAAGTTAATGACATTAACTCAGCTCTATCTTTTTAGTGAATATTGAGACCGTCCTGCCAACACCAGAGACCCGGATCAGAGGACTGTTCTTACAACGTGAGTCTGAGTCAGAGACATAAACCCACAGACAGAGACACAGACCTAGGCCGAGATTTGAACTGTAAACCACAAATAATGTTACTATTTTACTTAGCATTTTAGCACCAATCAAAAAGCAATACATATAGGTTAAATAGGATATACATCTGTCAGATGAGACTATAATATTCTTATTTCTTGTTTTTCTGCATCAGATGCCTGTCAGCTCTCTCTGGACCACAACACAGTCCATGAAAACCTGTTTCTCTTTAACAATGACACAGAGGTCATTAGGGATGGAGACAATTACTATTATCCTTCTCATCCAGAAAGATTTGACTCTGTTAGCCAAATACTGTGTAAAGAGGGTTTGTCTGGTTGCTGTTACTGGGAGGTTCAGTGGAGTGGGGAAGTTTATATAGGAGTGTCATATAAAGAAATTGGTAGGAAAGGATCTGGTAATGATTGCTGTCTTGGACATAATGACAAGTCCTGGAGTTTGCACTGCTCCAATTCAAAATGCTGTTTCAGATACAATAACAGCAAGACCTCTTTGCCTCTATCTTCTTGCCCTCGAATTGGTGTATATTTGGATCACAAGGGAGGAATTCTGTCCTTCTACAGAGTCTCTGACATAATGACTCTGATCCACAGAGTTCAGACCACATTCACTCAGCCGCTCTATCCTGGATTTAGATTGTTTTTTCCCATATTTGGAAGTGCAGAAAACATCATCACACTGTGCCCCCTCATAGAATGAGATGGATGAAACAGTAGGATATCCTCCTGAATGAATAATTTTGATTTACTGTACTAAATATAAAGCAAATATTATACATAAGCAACAAACATCAAAATAATGGAACACATTTTTTGCAAAGGTTCACAGATACACTTTGTAATTCTAACACATTAACTTAAGGTATTGAAGTTAGTGAAAGACTTTGGAGACACTGTTATCATGTTAATCATTGTGTGTAAAAGCTTGTGGACCTACAACAGTTTATAATTAGTCACCCTATACTGCTGTACAAAGGCAAAATGGCTTAACTTGCATATTTTGTCAAAATTGAGCTGAGGTTTTATCTCACAGCAAAATATCTTAGTTCAGCTATGCTCGGTTTTGAAAAACACACTATCATTTACCTACCTGCTATACATAGAGATGGATGGTCGAAAAACTTCCCAGTTTCAGTGTCAGTGTAGGTTCTGTGTTTTTGTAGGGCAGTAGGCCTATACTATACAGAAGTTAGAAGCCACACTTAAAGAAACACTGCTCCAGAGATCCAGATCATTTCACTTTATTGTACTTCATGTCTGAAGACACAAACTGGGACTAGATGCAGGAGAAGTTTGTTTACATAGATTGCTGTTGGCTTTGGGATCCGTAGGGAATTCCTGAGGCAGATATGAAAGTGGGGAGTCCAGACTCACAAAAATAAACATATACAGTCAAATTTAGGTATCATGTATGATCAGACACTGAAACAGTAGTTTGAGTTAGGTAATATAATTTTCTGTGTGTGTGTGCGTTTTTGTGCCATTCTGCTTGCATTAGAAAGCTTGACTGCATTACTGAAAATGCAAAGAGCAGATTGTGTTTGATCTGTTGACTGAGACTAAGAGAAGGCGTACCCCAGGCTTACCAAAGTATAGCAGAGCCTAGGGGTCAAAAAAGCAAATATCAGAAATGAGTGATTGTTGTCATATCATATTTACTATTCACTAATCATTCTTACTCTTTTAAGTGATTGTCCGAATTTAAATCAGCAATTCAATAATAAACACAATATAAAACAGTGATGTTGTGTTTTTTTTAAATACAGTGAAAGTTACTTGGTCTGTGAGTATATTGCAAGACGAGCAAAAAACTTTAACTAATTTTAACTTGATAAACGAGCGAGGTCTTGCAATGCAATTATTACATATACGCTTTGTCTGCCTAGCATCACGCAATCACAACTCAGCCGATGGTTCTTCTCTCTCTCTCACTCTGGGATTGTGGGTAATCATCTCCCATGCTCGGTCTCAGTCGGCATCCCTCACTCGTATAGTCAAAATTTAGTAGAAAAGCAACACCCGAATAAGGGCGTAACAGTGCGAGCGATGAATCTCTTTAAGGACAATGCAATGTTCACATTTCCATTTGAAAATGAGGCAAAATCAGCTGTTATTGGATAGGTTCCTTGTTAAACACAAAAAAAAAAAGATTCCAGTGAAGACTGGATATTTTTGGGTTGTGGAACACAAACTGGGACTAGAATCATCTGAGTTTCCATTATTTCTAATGGGTAAATTTGCTTTGATATGAGTGCTTTGCACGTTTCCAGAACGAATTATGCTCGCAAACCAAGGTACCACTGCAGTACATTATCAGTAGAATTCAATTCACTTTTATAACCAAATTTATTGTATATTCTACAGTAGCCCGTAAGTGTCAACATGCTACAAATTCAGAAAACACAAACTAATTCCAAAAACGTGTGGCAAATCTTGAAAACACACACAAAACAAAAAAGGACGGCTAATCCGCTCACAACGCAATGTAATTTTCCGGGGAAAAATAAAAGGAGATGGACCATGCAGAGGACAGTATCCCAAACCGCAGATAAGTTAGCCCCATATTTTAAGGCGGTTTTTAATGACCAGTACACAGACAAAGATGCATACCGATTACTTTTGTGGTTCAAGCCATTTCATAATTTGTGCAAAGTCTTGTTACTAGTCAAGAAAATAGGTCATTTCAGCTGAAACTAGATATTGGTTTAGCATTTGGGGTTCATGGCAACAGTTGCACATACCTTGGTTTTTCATATTTCTTTCTGGGCAAAACTTTTATTATTTTTTTAATGTTTACATTATCTGTATAATATGCAATGGGGCAATACACATATGGGATAATAGCTCTAAAACCTAACAAGATAGGCACAACTAAGAAAGTATGTGTGCTTTGATCAGTGGACTCTCCGAAGAGTCACCACCTTGTTGTGGTGGAGAGGCTTGCGTATACCAGAAATCCCAAGAGCGATACCGTCTGGAGCCACACTCCTGGTAGGGTCACCCTTGGCGGTAAGGTTGAAGGGGAGGTGCCAGACAAAGCGCGACTCAAAAAAGACCTCAACAGCGGAGCAGGCGGAGGATTGTGTCCAGGCATGCAGGTGGATCAGAACAATGGCTATGAAGGTGGAAGAAGGCTGCAGCAGACAGGGACCTCCAACTGTCATGGAGTCCATGCTGTTGATAATAGGTTTGTCTCTGTCAAGGACCGTGTGGTGGTTGTTTATGCCCCAGTCTCCCCAAGTTAAAAGAAGCCACGCACAGGCGTCCACCTGTTGGGAATCCATCAGCACCCTCCTCTCCACTCAAGTCCTATGGCGATCAGCAAGTGGCAATAGGAGCAGGATTGAGAAGTCTGGAAGCTCTTAGCCACGAACTGGCACACAGGTGGTGGATGAAGTTGAGTCGTCGAACTCTCGGAATGAGGTAGGAGAGTTTGTCGGTGCTTTTACCCATGACCGAGCAGCCCTTTTCAGGGTCCACACTGCTCTCCCCAGTAGGGAAGGGAGCTAGAAAAGGTGCCCTAAAAATTGTCTGCCTCACCACTTTCATGGCTGGACTACTGCGTCCAGTGGGGTCTCCTCCATGCGGTCAGAAACAAAAAAAATAATACATTTTGGCACCTGGAATGTGCGCACTTTTCTGGACAGTAAATGCTATGACCCACTGCGCAAAGATACGTCTAAACGACGTCTTTGTCATACGTAGAAAAGACGTCCCCTGAGGAGCCAGAATGAAAGCTTTTATGATGTCTTTTTACAACGTCTTCTGAACGTCGAATGCTGACGTCCACTGGACCACTATACAAGGTTTCAAATGAGTTCTCGCTGCGGCTGCAGCTCCGCCCGTGCCTGAGGCTCTCGCTGCGCCTGCAGCTCCGCCCGGGCCCAAGGTCCCAGCGCCGCCTGCAGCTCTTCCCGTGCCCAACACTCCACCCGTGGCTCCATCTGCTGTTCCGCCCGAGGTCCAGGCGCCGCCTGCAGCTCCGCCCACAGCCCCAGCTACGGCACCGCCTGCACCTGATGCCCCCTGGCTAGCCCTCCCGAAAGGGGAGAGGACACAAGCGCAGGGCCAGGGTCCCTCCCGCCCTGCCCACTGGCTCGCCCTCTCTTGTCTTGGCTAGGGCTCGGGGGGCTCCGGCTTGGCGGTCGCCTGCGGGTCCCCCTCTGACACCTCATTGACAGTCCTCGGTCCCACCTCCGACGCCTCGTCGGTCACCTGTGGGTTCCCTGACGTCGACTCGTTGGTCGGCTGTGCCTTCGCCGGCTGTGGCTGTGCCATCGGGCTCCCCTCTGACTCCCTCCTCGTCTCCCCTGGTGCCCCCTCCGTCTTCCTCCTCGATTCCTCCATCTGTCCTCAGCCTGTCTCCTCGTTCCCTTTGTGGTCCCCTCCTGCTCCTGTCTCCCCGTCTCCTGTGGCCCCTCCCGCTGCTGCCCGTCGCCCGCCGTGGCTCCCTTGAGCTCGCCTTTGTCCCCCGACCTTTCCCGTTTGGCCTCCTGTGTTTCCTCCTCCCTCTGTTTCTCCTGTCTCAGCTCCTCGTCCTCCTGTCGTGCCTCCATTCACTCCTGGACCTTTTGTCCCTTCCATTAGTGTTTCCCCTGTGTATCCCTTTCTGGTCTGCCTGTCCGCATTCCCTGTGCTCTGTCAGGTTTTGTCGTGGTTTCTGCCCTTGTGTTTGTTTTGTGTTTCGGTCCTGTTCCCTGTGCCCCAGTAACGGTCTTGTCTTGTTTTCCAGGTTCGTCTTGTTCCCGGTCTCGTCCTGTCCGCCGCTCCCCTTGGGGCACGCCCGGAGTGCGTGCCTTAGGGGGGGGGTTCTGTCATGACCTGTGCATCCAGTCCTCGTGTGTGCCATGCCCACCTCGTTACCCGCGTGTGAATTCCCATCGTACCAGCTGTCTTGCATTTCTTCTGATGTCATGTTCTGTATTTAGTCCGCGTTCAAGTCTGTTTCCCTAGGTCTGTCATTGACGTTGCATGTTCTGAGTCTGTTTCCCTGACAATAAACCCCGTTTGCCCTTCTTCACGGCTCATTTCACCTGCTTCCCCGTTCCGACGTGACACAGGGGTGAGGAACCTGCTTCATGGAGGACTGCTGTAGGTGCAGGTTTTTGGGAAGACCTCTCAATCAGCCAATAGTAAAACAGTGGTTCTCAACTCCAGTTATATATATATATATATAATCACACACAATTCCGCATTCTCACTACTCATGTCATGTAATAAATATAACAAAGCCTATAAAAATCACATCTGGGCATTCCAATTAATTCCAGAATCATTTGAATAAAAGCATACCCATATTACAAAGGACTAGCATGAAATGCAATGACTGGAATTGGAAAAAAAAATCCGTTAAAATAATATGGACAGGAAGATATTTTAATATTTTGTTTAGTCACAGCTAGTCTACCTTGAAAGTCTGTTAGTAAAAAGCAAAGACAAGATACGGTGCAGAACATTTCACACGGATGCAATTGAAAGTATTTTAGGGAGATCAATTAATACAGAATAACAATATACAGTAAGAATGACACGTTAACCCAGAAGATTCCCTGTTGGCTATGGAAATTAAACCAGGAAATTTCACGGTATAAAGTGACAGCGCAAACCACTGTACCACCGTGTCACTGTACTAGGCACTTGTAACATTTACATAACTTAATTAGTTAAATCTGAACTGTGTTAGTGGAATGACATGAGACTTAGTTTAGAGATGGTGATAGTTTGAGTCAGACTTTTTCGGGAAAGTCTGGCTTTCTTTAGCTACTTTCATGGAATATCCCCCACGCTCTTCACTGTAGTTCTGAACAGAACTGTAATAAACACTCAATGAGCAGCAAACCCAAACATGGAAAACATGTTTGGGTCAGACGGCGAACTGTAAGGTGAACACATGGTGGGATTGTTATACAAGCTAAGAACACGCGAAGAACTCACAAGACACAGGCAAACATACACGCCACGATTGGGAAGGCAACTATAACCAAAACAACAACAAGACAAGGGCTATTTACAATACACAGACACAAGGCTATATCCACAAGCGCTCGCGAGGCATGCTGGGATTCGCAAATCTCACTGGTGCTACAATGCTATGGCAATTTTTTAAATTCGGTACCAGTTTTGACGCCAGTGGAAAACCAACACAAAGACGTACCATACTTTTAGTACTTTTCTGAATTTAACCCATGTAGCACAGTGCAGGGCAACACCCTGGATAGGATGCCAGGCTATACGAGGTGTGCTAGTGTTCGAATAAAAAATACATGGGTGTATGGATGGTTGTTGGAAATGTGTGTGTGTGTATGTGTAGCGCCTACCAGTGTTGAGCCCCCCAGTCCAGTCATTGATGTTGCTGCCTGCATGTGCTCCCCAGTTTGCCCCACATCCTGTGTTTTGGCCTGATTCTCTCTACCCCATTTTAACCCCTCGTGGTCCATTTCCTTTTGCCCTGCTTGTAGTTTCGTTTAATAAAGCCCCCTCTGGTTTTCCCCACGCCTGCCTTTGCCTTTGTCCTTGCCTTTGATGTAACTTATCATATATATTTTACAAAATCAACTGGATTTTAAAACACCAGCTAGTTCTATTCCAGCACATTTGGAGAATTTCAATGTTTCATTTTTAGCAGTGGATCCTAATTAGTGTTTCAAGTCAATCTAAATTTAGAAATGAAATATTCAAAAGCATCTGAACAGCCTTTCAATACAACATTTGCATTTTTCATGTTCTAATGTTGCAGATGCGACTGTTTTAGACAATTGCTGTATGTATTTAAAAACAAACTGGCATTTTTTCCCAAGCCTGCCGTTCACTCAGAACAGTGCAGACGTTTGGATTCTCCTGTAATGATCTTTGCTTAAATAAAACATAGTGATGGTGTAGTACTTACCTGATTCTTCAGGAGCATCCCAGAATAATACTGTGCAGGCACCTTCACACTCTCACCTTTATTTTCAGCAGGAGACTGAGATGCACTTTTTAATCCACTGCAAGAGTGAGGCCCTTTTTGTTCCTTCTTTTGTTTTACTTGTACATTTGTCTGAGAACATGATGAGATATTGTTCCGTTGATTTTATCAATATTTCCCAGACTCTTTTTTCTAAAAAAAAAAAAAAAATGCAGCTTGTACAAATTCATAGCACCATAGTGCAAATTTATACATTGCCATTGTGTACACTCATCCTAAATATTATTGGGTAGTTAATATGTCTAATGTTATTCAGTTATAGAAGTTGATTCATTGAAACTATATGGACAAACGTATTGGGACACCTGGCCATTAAACCTACAGGAATGTTTGACACCCCATTTTAAATCCATAGGCATCAATATGTAGCTTGACAACCCCATTCTGTTACTTTACATGGTCTTCCACGTCTTGGCTGAGTTTCTTTTGTTCCTAAATACCTCCACTTTGCAATAATACCACTTGCAGTTCAATGGAGGAATATCTAGCAGGGAAGAAATTTGACAAACTGACTTATTGTAGAAGTGGCATCCCATGACAGAACCATGTTTGAATTCGCTGAGCTCTTCAGAACAAGCCATTCTTTCACAAATCTTTGTAAACCTGACTGCATGGCTAGATGTTTGATTTTGTACATCTGCGGCAATGGGTTTGAATGAAACACCTGAATTCAATGATTGAGAGGTGTGTCCCAATATTTTGTATACTATTTTTCTTTACTAATTTGTATACTTTTATAGTGTAGCACATTAGCTTAGCACATTGGTCTGGCACCTAATCGTGCTGAACTTCTAACTTTGGTTGGGCGAAAGACCCAATACCTGTGTCTCTAAAAAATAAACAAGTGAAAAGGAACTTGTGTGCAGCTCATGTAGCACCCAAGCCATGGGCGTCGTTAGGCCTATTTAGGGTGGGCTTCAGCCCCCCCAAGATGACCCCAAGCCCCCCCCCAACAATATAGTAACGAAATGAAGATGTCTTAATATAAAATATTAAATACATAATTCGCTTATAATAATCAAGTGGTCCGCTTACAGTGTTCATTTTGGATCATTTTACACATGACAACATATGGAAAAAAATAAAACTGTGCTAATTATTCTTTTTTTTTTTACTTTCCTTATAGCCCTACATTGCCTTGTGGTAGCCCGTCTGCTTCTGGCTAGCTACCTGAGGCTAATGCTGCATGCACAGAAAACATGACGGGAAAAAGAAAGTCATTTTCTCTCAATGACAAATATAGACTCATCAAAGCTTATGATAAACTGTCAAAAACACTCAATGTGCTAGTTTCTCTTATTTGCACTATGAGGTTAAATACAGAAACGTATGAGAACTTAGAAATTCTACATATCATAGTAATGTTTTGATTTAGGTAGTTGTAAGCATGAAATTTAGGTAGTTGTGTGCATGAAAAACAGTAGCAGTAAAAATGTAACATATAAATTGATTACGGACTCAATGAGGATTCATTGATGCAGTAATATATTGATTGAACCTTTGGATTGTTTTACTGGTAAATGGAGGCATGGAAATGTGTTTTTTTTTTTTACAACAAACGAGATTGTAAGTGGTTTATGCATTTTGTTTTATTTTTGAGATGATGGATTTTTGAAATGATGAAAGAACATTAAAATACGGTGTAGTGGGAATTATACATTTTGAAGTAGTGGAAGATTTTATGTTTACTTAGAGGATATTTGATATGATCATGGAGTACTGTCTGTGTGAAAGGTGGGGGCTGGTTAGTAGCCGACCAGGAAGAAGGTCACACTGATAATTACAGAGCTGGTTCTGACCGGTTTTCTTTGGTTGCACGTGGAGAAGGCAGTAACTGTGAAACTTCATTCTTACAGTATCTTATAGAATGATAAATATGAAGCAGAAGTATAAAGGAGCTGCACAAGAAAATAATTTTGGGCATTTATATGCAGGAATGTGGTCCCGACATATCTAATGCATCAAATAACCTAATAAAAACCTTTGCTGTCTTCATACCCTTCAAGCCTGCAGTTGTCACCTCTGTCATCTCGTTCTTTTTCCTGTCTTTACAGGAATCATATCTGTTTATGCGTTATCAGTCTGGGGCCTGTTACACATGAAGTACAAACAGACATAACTACAAACATATGGATAAAAATGAAAATCAATAATTAAAATGAAAAGAACATAAAACATTTAAGAAAAGATATTGAAAGTGACAAAGTGCCAGTCGATTCAATTATGTGAAAGCAATAGAAAATAAAAATGTTTTCAGTAAGGACTTAAAAGTATGCATTTGGCATTTTATGTTCACTGGAAGGAGGTTCCAGCATCTGACAGTGTAATGATTAAATGGCATTTCACTATACTTTGTTTCGGCTCTGGACACCACTAGCTGACCAGTCCCTACTGATCTAACCCACTGCGCATAGTGACGTCGGAATGACATCTTTAATATGTCGTTTTTGGACGTCCAATTTTGGTCCACTGAAGGGGTTGTTTTGTAACGCCAGGCGACGTCTTTTTTTGACGTCTAATGAACGTCTAGTATTGACGGCCGTGGGACCTCCATGTATGGGCTATTTATAGTCCAAATGTGGTCGTTGTGGACGTCTTATAATACCAAAAGCAGACTAATTTTAGACATTGTGTATGTCGTGTCTCGACTAAATTCATATATAAATGAACAATTTCACGATGCTTTCAATTAAAACTTAAATTTAAATAACGTATTGCTGCGACGGGCAGATGGAGGTATCGCGAGCAGAGAAACACGAAGACTCCTCTGTCATGGAACATCCACTCAATTTATAATCCGTACAAGGATTACATCAGGCACCCAAAGAGCACCAAACATAATTATATGCAAGAAACACAAAGTTGTCAGACAACGAACTGTAAGACGCATCCACGGTGGGACATTTATGTAAGCTAATTACACACGAGGATCAGACCGGGTACACACAAGACACATGTAAACACATGCGCAACAATAAGGAATTACCTATTAATTAACAATAACAGCAACAACACAACAATGGCTATTTACAACTGCACGCGGGGCATGCTGGGACATGAGCCCCGCCGGTGCTACAGTGTATACAACAGAGCAGTACAGAGCTAAAGTATCATGAAAAGTAAAAAACATAATTTAGCATTAACCTGGTTTAGCAAGCTGGATGTTAATTTGTTCGACCGGGCATCAAGCTGCTGCCAGATTTTGAAATCCCGCGTTCTGCGCGTGCACAAAAGTGTCCGCGAGGGACGTGGATAAAACTGTTACAGCTGCTCTGCACTACTCAGTTTTCACATGGTTTTCAGAACGAAAATAAAAAACAATGCACGATATAATTTATTGTCATATCAGCGCAAATGCACATAAAATACGTACGCATTGGCATAATAAATCATGTTTCGAAATAATCATCTGTATTCACATTTATTATGTTGATAACAACAATGTTGATATTTCTAAATAAAACTATATTTCCTGCACCTGTCATAGTCGTCCAAATAACGTAAAAAAAAATTACGTTCAAATGTTGAATGTCATATTGACGTGCAAGTTGGGTCATGGATGGACGTTCAAATTGTGGACCTAGTTTGGACGTTGTATAGATGTCCAGAATTGGTCATGGACTGACGGACCTAATATAGACATGATCTGCACGCCTATCCGACGTCCAATGTTTAGTGGGAAGAGACCTTCCAGGATTATATTCTTCAAACATATCAGCAATATAATTTGGGGCTAAACTGCTCAGCAATTTTTAGACCATAAGCAGTACTTTGAAATAAATTCTGTAGAAAACGGGAAGCCAGTGTAAGGTCCTGAGAGCTGGAGTAATGTGCTCTCTCTTCTTGGTGTTAGTAAATGGGAAGCCAATGTAAGGATCTGACAGCCGGAGTAATGTGCTCTCTTTTCTTGGGGTTAGGAGATGGGGAGCCAATGTAAGGATCTGACAGCCGGAGAATGTCCTCTCTTTTCTTGGGGTTAGGAGATGGGGAGCCAATGTAAGGATTGGAGACCTGAAGTTGTCAAGTTTTGTCAAGTGAGCAATCAACATAGACAGTCTCATTGTCAAAATGGATTTGTCACAGTTGAAGTATAGTTCAAAGTTGAATAGACACAGACAAATGTTTTGTTACATGTTAAGTTGACATGGACAGTGAGTTATTGACATTTTTTGGCACGTATGGGAACCCCATACACATGTCGACATATTTTTGGCACAAATGGAACCCCATAGTTATCCCTGTATTCTAGGCCATGTTTTTCAAGAGTGTCAATTATCATTTTTGTTAGACCTCTGCATCTAAGTTTACTGCTGACTCAAAGTGTAAAAAACTGTCATGCATAGCACGTTGTAAAAGTATCATTGGCCGGGGCAGGCTAATGGTTAAAAGTTTATTACAAAGTAGTCCCCCTGTCTTTGTAGGGAAAGCCTGAGTGCTTGGTATCAAAGATGGTAAAACAGTGTTTAGTTCACTTTGAAACCTGCTTCTTATTCCTGAGAATTCATTGTTGTCCTGGTTGTGATGTGACAAGGGCCATGGTTCCAAAGTTAACATAGTTATTATTCAATGAGTTAGGTTTTCATATTTTCAGTAATACAATTTTAATATCCGATATGGCATCATATCCCAAATGAAAAAATGTCTACAGTGAAATGTAATCTGAGAAATTCAGCCACTAGAGGCCGCTATTGCTACAAGAAAAAGCAAACAATAATCTCATGAAGGATATGTAACAAGAATGTCAATAAAATTCATCTAGTTATTGCAAGAATAAAACAAAAGATTAATTAAGGCTTTGGACTGGGAGTGCAGGAAGCAATAACTATAGAGATAAGACCAAACTGTGTATACTCCAGGTGTCTCCTAGGTACCTGCTGGGGAAGACCCCACTTTTGGAGGATTTGGGATAGGATTTGAAAGGTTCCTTTGTAACGGATCGCAACTCTGATGTCTGGTGTGCTCCAAAAAGCTCCTGAAGTCCAGATGAGGGTTTGTGGAGCTGGTATTTTGGAGATAATGTGGAGTAAGGGGCAGTGACAGAATATCTCTGGACATGCCCAAGTTGTGTCATATGACCGTCTGCCTAATTTTATTACGGGGCGATCCTGCAGCCTCGTTTTGCAGGGAAACCAGTAAGCTCCATATGCCTCAGCTCAACAGAGATGTTTAAATAAGAGCGATAAATTCACCTGCGACAGTAACAAGGGGATGGATTGTATACAGGCACCTTAAAAACTGTCTACTCTGATCCTGTCCGGCGATTTTCCATCAAGCAAAAGTCTGTGCTGCTCAGACCCACCCCCTGGCATGTTTGTGCTGGTGAAATGGTGAGTACTCTGTGTTTCAGCCCACTTCTCTTACTGAAGTGTAGTGTAGGAAATGCAGTAAAGGCCATAGATCTTCTTAGTGATTCTCATGACTGAATCTGCTGTTCAAAATGATCAAAGGTGGGCAGAGTACAGAAAAATTCCACATCTTATACCAGAGATAGCAATATAGCCTACAATAAATTACCTAGCTAAGTTGAATAGGTTGAAATGTTGTGATAAAGCCATATAATAAAATTAAAGCTTACTTCTATATGTTTCTTCAAATTGGAGACTTGACTCTTGAATGCAGATAACAGGAAGGCACAGCAGAAATTACATGACGACAAAGGTATGCTTTTAAAAGTTCTCGCGGGTGAGGCCATGGATGTACTACTTCTGTAATCAAGACATCTCTGCAAGCTACATGATTGTTAGGGGTTACTCATTTTTATATATAATAAATCACCAATTTAGGAGCAATTTCATATGATTGGCTATGGAAAATAAACAGTCCAATCGCTGTTAATAGCTTCAAAAGAGGGGAAAATAAGAGCCAATAAAATTAGTAGGCTAAGTTAGGGAAATAGATACATTTGCAAGACAAAACAGTGGAAGTATTTTTACAGCATTTCATATGTACAAGAAGAACAAGTAAATGAATACCAGCTTAATAATGTATTCATGTACATATTGTGTCTGCCCTCTTGTCATGTCGCAATGTGTGGTTCATGTCCAACCCCCATGTTTGCACTCGTGCACTTAATCTGCACTTTACTCCTGTAATTGTATAAATACAGCCCCATGTGTCTTATGTTGCACAGTGGTCCTGGGAAACAATGTCTCATACCACTATATACTTGTATGACTGGCATGACAATAAAGTCCACTTGCCTTGACTTGACTACAAAGAGTATTTGTAGTTTTGTTACTACTGTATATACCCCTGAGCAAGATGATTCTCTCCCCAAGATTACACAGGGACAGTATGGCTTTGTAACCCTAGAGGGTTTTAGGGTTCAATCCAAGTGGTGTAATTCTGGGCAAGTGTATGTTGGTTCAAGAGCAATATCATCAGTATAAGGGGCGATGCAGCTTCAGCAAGCTTCAGCAGATAAACAGATTACCCTGAATCAGCTTTTTGCCTGCAGCTGACTCAGGCATTGCAGGAACTCAGACGGAATGCACTCCCTGCTTAATGATACAGATGTTCCTTTTTTGAAAGGGGAATGAAGACTCAATGGGATGTGAGTGACCCAGTGCACAGAACAAACATTCACTGTTCCGGAGTCGTTGCCAGTGTGTCCAGACTGACCTCACTGCTCGCAGGCATATAGCTGAAACTCAGGCTATCCAGATTTCCAGCATGATTGCCGGTGAGTTCAGGGTAGTCAGAGAAATATCAGATATAAAGGTTATGTTATATTTCAGTAAACATCCTGCTGTTACAATATAGATTAATTTATGACTGGTGGAGACATTTCCTGTTTCATAACTGTCTTTGAATTCAAGGCAATGCATATAAAAAAGAATGTATATAACCACCCATACATGGAGGAACATAATGCTCAGTTTTATTGTTGTTTTTAGAATGAGGGTTAATAAACTTGCATCAGTTACATTTTTAACCTTTTTAATATGTATCCATTCTTTGGATTATCTGCCCCATACACACACCATCTGCCAGCTGCTCTCATGCTCCTGCTCCTCTTCGATGACCTGAGCGCTGACATGGGGACGACTCCCAACCTCAAGCAGATCGTCCTGGGACGGTGCTTCAGCTATGTGACACTCATTAGTCCTGGTTCTAGGTAAAATGGGGAGAGTGGGGGCGCAGGGGTGGGATCAGAAACGGTGATTTATTCAACAGCATCACATTTGAGAACAGGTATACTTTGAATGACACTGATCAAACTTCTCTGTTTCTATAAATATGGGAGAATGGTATGGTATATAAATTCCTCGTATTTATGGTCAATGTTTGGTTTCAGCTCCTTAGTTTGTCTACTTCATGTCCTCTCTTTTCATAGTGCTATAATTGCACATGCTCAGAACCTGTTCTTCAAAAAAATAATTTCTTTAGTGATTTTGTTTATCTCAGATTTCAGTCACTCATAGTTTATGAATCTCATAAAGTAAAAATATGAACATCTTAACTCAGGCATAAAATTTTCAAAGCTGTTTTCAGTTCTCCTCCAGGATTGAGATGAATTTTCTAATTCCTGGGTATTAAAAATGATCATTGCAATGACTGTTCTGTCCGTGATTTACTGTGTCAAAACATCTTCTGTACTTTTTGTGCTATTTCACTATCAGTCAGCAAATAAAGATGCTGATTAAGACGCAATTGCTATTTTCTGTGACACATTGTAATGTACACACAACACTGACCTCAAGTGGTAGCAACAAACATAGCAATCTGTGCCCTAGTCTTGTTCTACATTTCTGTGATTCTTCACTCAGTAATAAGGTTTCCTGCTCAGTTTTAATCATAAAGTTAGGATTCACATTATGTTCATTACTTATTATGTAATGTTCAAATTTGCATGCAATAATAAGGAAAACTAGGAAAAATAATGTTGTAATGATTTTGTCATTATCTAATCTTCATATAATACTACCTAATATTTTTTCAATTTTCTTCTGTCGGTATGCTTTTCTCATTTGGGGGTAGTCTAGTGGTCAGGATTTACTGCCCTCACCACTATGCCCCAGGTTCAAATCCCAGTTGAGGAATGCCTTTTTTCATCTGGGATCAATATCAAGTCAAAGTTTATTTATGAAATGCACAACAGTACTGAAACCAGAAAAAAAGATGCAGGCATTGAAAGTTTATCCATTAGCTCCCTATAATAAGTTAATAAGAAGTTGAAATAAGAATTAAATGACAATAAATAATACAGTTAATCTTGTCTTTATCTTATTTCGGATTCAGAGCTTGTAAGCGTATATGTTTTTGTGTGTTTGTTTGTGTGTGTGTGGGGCTGCTCAGGTATAACTGTGAGGAGATCTGGAGGGAGTTCCGGAATGCGGTGATCCAGAGAGCGCCTTGCAACGTCAGAGTGAAGGACTACAGCCGCATGTTCCACGCATCTCCCCAAGCCCTCCCCTGTGACACAGTCAGTCTCACTGATGTTCACACCCACACCACAATGCACCAGCACCATCTTCTTGCAGCTTGTGTGAGACATGTTCCTGCTTGCCAGCTCCTCTTCTGGAGTAAGACCCGGGAGTTTGTACACAGCTACTCAGCCATCACACGCCGTTTCTGCACCCTGGAAGACACTCTGGTTGGATATATGTTCAACGACCTGATCTGGTGTGGACAGAAAGAGAAACACAGAGGTGAGGCCTATCCAGAGACGTAGCTAAAAATTCTTTGGTAGAAAATGTCAACCCCCAGTAGAATTTGCTCGCCATGGTGGGGGTACAATTTACCAAGCAGACCCCCCCCCTGCCCCCTTAATTTTTGCGCAGCGTCAGATACAATGTCATGTAGATGTCAGGGTCATTATGGAGAAGAATGTAAACTTCATCTCTCCCTCCCAATGAGTATTTTTCTCTCCCACTGAGTATTTGCTAGAAAGTTCTCCCTGACATCTGTTTGCCAAAAAACATGCAAAACTCACACACTACTTCTCTATGTGTTTCTGTAAGGGTTCGACTTCATGTCCTGTCCAGAGTGGTCAACCTGCGCAAACCACCCAGTGTACTCCCTGTGGAAGCAAGCATCACAGAATGTGAGCATGTGACCACAATTTGTTACAGAGCAACACAACCAGTGCTAAACCGGTGAAGTCTGAAGCCTTCCTGCTGTACTGCTGATGGGAAACTATGTGCTGTAAGGCAGTGATATGGTGTCACGTTCATTTGGTCACATGCGTGGGCATCCTGAAGCACTGATGAGCCCCATTACAACCTTATTAGTAATACAACAATCTTCTATTTTCTCACTCAGCAAGACAGACGAGGTCCTTGTGTTTATATGCCCTGATCCATAGACATTCATATTGTTTTCCACTGCCTGGCCCCCTTGCTAAAGTTAAAACAGCTGCCCTCTTTGTCCATTCCCCTCCTTTAGTTTGTTAAACCCTCAAAGCCCCAGTAGATTCCCTGTCCATTCCTCCCATTCCCCTGTCACATGGATCCTCCCAAAGCAAATCTCACAGTCATTTAAACGTCTCTGAAAACTGACTGGGGTATGTATCCTCTCCCCAGCCCTAACAGCTATTAGAGCTGCTGGCTAAAGCACAGCCCAAAAAACGGCTTCTTCCTGTCCCAGCTGTGCATACATTTAAAATGAATTACACGTCCCCAGAAAAGAAAGCTAGCAGCTTAATGTTTATCAAATGTTATGGCTTGCTATGCAGTACCTCAGACGCAAGATTTTGGGCTGATTGTCTTGGGTCCCCCTGTATCATGTTGCTTTGAGTCTTCCTTATAGCTAAAAGTATCCTTTGTATCTTGTATTATTTTCCTAAAATTACTTATGCCCTAAGATCCCACACCGTGAAGGAGAACACAGACATCTTGATCGATTCGGTCAGGTCCAATTCTATTAGGCTGATGTAGTCCGTTTCTGATCAACCCTCTTCTCTGAGTTCTTAATGTATTAACCAGATAACCCAACCATTACTACAAATTCCCAGTCCCATATCTGCCATCACTGAAGTACATTCATATGTAATTGTATTTTTCTTCTCATATTTGTATATTTACTGATGCAGTTCTTCTATTAAGAAGTCAGAAATTACTAGATAAATGTTTCTCATGCTGGCAAATTCTCCTCTTAGCTACTGGACGTTCACTGTACTTGATAAAAGATAAAATAATTGACAGAGATTCAAAGAGATGGAAATACATAAGCTTTCTGCAGGTCTTTCCTCCAACACGCCATCCTGCATCTGAGGCTAACATCATCCCATGTCTGATGGTTTCTTCCTCCACCATCCCTAAACTGTCTTCATTGCACTGGATCTGTCTGCATATCATACAGTGATGATTTCTGTCCACCTTCTTAGTTTGCAGCTTCTGCGTGTGGAAACATCACTGTCATACTGAATGGCTCCATGGAGAATGCCTTCAACAGGACAAGGTGGGGGCTGTCCTTAATCTCACTCATCAGAGTTTGTGAGGCACCTGGCAGTTTACTGTACTGCATGTTTGCAGGTTACTGAAGTAACACATGAATCACATATATCCTTTTGATCAACACATATCTCTGCACTGTCAACAGTTCTAACATCATGGCATTTTGAAGTATGTCTACACATAGATTACGTATTTCTCTATTATAACTTCTTATTGCTGAACTTGCAATGGTTGTTCTTTCTATAAACCACTTGATCTACCAAGTTTTTACCAAGTGCACAAATGTAAGTTTAACTGCAGAGACAAACAAACTGGACATTTAACTGTTGTTTAACTGTTTTGAAGTCTGCCAGTGCTCCAGTATACTAATGTGGAGGACAGGTATTCATTCTGGTTCTGGTTCTATAACCATATTCATAGCATGTTTGGGAGTGTGGAGTTGGACGGCCTGAACCCCAGGATGGTGAACCATGTCAACATCAAGGTGGTAGCCAACCTGGAGGGCCCAATCATGTAGGTGTGACCAGCAGGGCTTTAGCCTCTACGTATCAAATTCTCATCACTTCCATGTGTGAACCCTAAAGCAATCAACCCATGACAGAAAACGCAATCCCTTATGCACTTGTCCTTCCTTATGTCAGCCTCTGTCTCTGCCTCTGTGGACTTCTGTGTGTCTCCATCGCTAGAGACTCCTGCACAAAAGGATCCATTCTGAACCTCATCCAGATCCTGAAGACCAGAGGGTTTCGGTGGACCTGCACTGATACAGATATGTAAGTAGAGCTTTCCACGTGGATCAATATTATATACACTATATGGACAAAAGTACTGGGATGCCTGACCATTACACCCACAGGAATTTTATGACATTCCATTCTAAATCCATAAGCATCAATATGGAGTTTGTCCACCCTTTGTAGCTATAACAGCTGCTTCTGGGAAGGCTTTCCACAAGATTTTGGAGTGTGTCTGTGGTCATTTTTGCCCATTCATCTAGAAGACCATTTGTGATGTCAGGCACTGATGCTGGATGTGAAGACCTGGCTCACAATCTCCATTCTAGTTCATCCTAAAGGCACTTGATGGGGTTGAGGTCAGGGCTCTGTGTGGGCCAGTTAAGTTCTTCCACACCAAACTTACCCAGCCATGTCTTTATAGACCTCACTTTATGCACTGGGGCACAGTCAGGCGGGAACAATTCCATGCTTCCGATTTTGGGGGGACAGTTTGGGGAAGGCCCTATTCTGTTCCAGCCTATGGATTTAGAATGGAATGTCATAAAAGTTCCTGTAGGTGTAATGACCACATGGCCCAATACTTTAGTCCATATAGTGTGTAGATCAGCGGTGGCCAATCTTATCCAGAAAGGGCCACAGTGTATGTGGGTTTTCGCTGCAACTCCCTAATTAGATTACTAATTAGAGGACTGATTGACTGAAGAGTCCTCACACCTGGGTTTGAACAGCTGACCTAAAGGTTATCCCAAAAACCTGCACACACACTGGCCCTTTGTGAATAAGATTGGCCACCCCTGGCGTAGATTGTTGATTATATATGTAGATTATACTGTGTCACATATCCTCCTGAGACCCCACCCATTCATTTATGTCCATTGTAGTGGACATTTTGTTTTTGCATCTTTTCACTGATGTAAGGAAACATATTTATTCCTGTTGTACACTAAAGAGGACAAGCTGTGAAATTAAAAATAAAAATAAATTTGAAAAAATCTAACTTGTAAGATATCTTATTTCCTCCAAAGACAAATAACCTACAATTGAAGGGCACTTTTTTCCTTGGGTCTCGGGAGGATATACCTGTGCAATTTTCATAGATCTTTTATATGTACATTTTTAGTTATATGTAACACTGCAGTTCAGTAGTTCCTACACTGTTTAAGGTACTGCAGCAAACAGGAATGAGACAGTAAGTGCAGAATGTCTTCTATGCCTTATGTACCAACAGGACACTGCTGATTCTTCAGTGCATTCAGAACCCAAGACAGCTGTCATGCCAGATATTCCACAACAAAATGCTATAGAATGCTGGGCGCCCTCTGCTGGAACAAAGGACACAGTCATTAAAACGCTGTATTATCAGTTATATCACTGGAAGCTTGTGGAAAGGAAGTAACAGCTTCTACTAACATCTCATCTAGATATCTACCTGTTCTAGGCTGCATAGGGCTCGGAGTGGGGATAGATCCCATTTGAGCTGCACCTATAGCAGCATGTGGCTCAGTGGACTAAGCCTCTGTGCCTGTCATCTGAAGGTTGCCGGTTCAAACCTGGATTTGGTATGTGTGTGGGCCCTTCAGCAAAGCCCTTAACCCCCAGTGTGCTGGGTGCTGCAGTGGGAGGCTGCCCTTTATGGCCAGCAAGATGGAGGAGGTGAAAAGAGAATTTTCCCATCGGGATCAATAAAAGTATCATTGTTTTTTTTTTTATTATGAATGGTTTTTAATTATCTGTGTCATAGAAGACTCATTCTGACAGGCTGTTTAGCAAACTCCTGAAGTACTATGTCAGAGGGCATTGATTAGATTAGAGACTTGGAAGCCGTACAGCTTTTACCAAGGCAATGTCCATGTGTGTGATTGTGATTTCAAAACGCCTTGGTGTGACCTTTAAATATGTAAATATTAAGTCTGAAGTTGTTAAGTTTTGACTTTTGGAGTTCATTTGACGCAGTAAAAACACAGCTCCAATAATCTCCAGGGTGCAAAGTTCATTACACAGTTTTTATGAACAAACTGCGTGTTTATAATGCCTTTAATTTCTTTTGGTCGCCTGTTTCACGATCTACCAAATGACTTCATTACAGGTGTGTTTGTACATTGATACATTGTGTGTTTGTACATTGAATCCCCTGAAATGCATTTTATAAGGAAGTTTCAGGTTATCCCTGATGTTTAACACATGCTATTAACTACTGCATACATATGATTTATGATATGCCATGCTGGACAGTTGTCTGCTGTATAATCTTTATTAATAAAAGTTCCATATATCAAAATTCACATGCCTGATTTCTGCACTTTATATTCCCTATAATAATATAATTATAGAATTAAGAGTCATTAATATCATTTTATTTTCTGAATATATGAGCAATCCCTGAATATTGCTGAAAAACTACAGTGCAGGTGTAGTTTCCATGCATGGAACATTAATAAACTGATATTTCGCACGTTTTGGCTGTATCTCTATACAGTGTAAATATATAATATTTTAGTGCATTAGTCAAGGGTGCTAATGATTCTGGAGACCATTGTAAAATGTATTCACTTTTTAGCTATGTTTTTTTTATCTAGATCAGTCAATGAAGAAAAACCTGGTCCGGACATACACATGTGCACAATATGTTAAGTAGAATGTGAGCATTGTTAGAGTAACATTAGAATGAGTGGCAGGAGCTCTGACCCATCCTCCAGGTCAGCCAGTGAATGCAGTCGGAAATTCCTATTCGTGTGGGCTGCATTTGGCTGACACTGACTCCCAGCGGTTACATTTCTCTGAGCCAATGACTAAGGGATTTGGAAAAGCTGTCTGTCAGTAAACAATCTCGGCGCCTGCCATCCTCACTGTTTTTGTCTCTCTGACTTCCACACCACGCCAAATATACAACCCTACAAATATGTTTCGAGGCGGGTTCTAACTTGTAAGTTTGCTATCTGCCTACGTGCCTTGATCAACAGCATTTTACCATTTTACCACGTGGCTACGTGCCTATGGAGCAGAATTGGTGCCACCTTAAAATGCAGAGATGACTTCGCCATGCGTGGGAAAACGCGACGTATTGTTTTACAGTGATCAGCACACAGAAATCGTGCCATGTGGAAATGCAATGGACAATAGAACGTGAAACAATGAAAAGCAAAACCATGATTCAATTGTTTTGCATCATATTTAACTATCATCCAGAAATTTTTTTTTGAATGGTTTACATTACATTACAGTTGAACAAAGAAATCGCGCCACATCACACCAAAATGCAACGGTCATCTTTGCTTTGTTGTACTGGCTCATTTTCATCTTCCAAAAGTACATGCTGATATCGTGCTGTGCTGTGGTGTCTTGGAAATCTTGGCCAATTACAGCCACCGCCTGTCGCAAGTGTTCCGGGAGCCACTCTCTTTATAAATGGCATTTGCGTTGCATTTGCATTTCAAGGTGGCACAAATTCCACTTCATACATGCCTTGTCTGGATATCAGAATATACTCTTTATCTATATATGCAACTCGTACACAGACCTGACTTATGTTCCATGTACCTTGATATTTTTTGTTACCAATAAACTGTGAAAGTGTTTTCCAAATCAGAGGTCAGAAGCTGCTCGTGTAGATGCAAATTCAGTCTTTATTGCAACAATGAGGTTACAACCAAGGCCAGACACTTGCAAGTGTGTCCAATACTGTTTTACACCAATTTTTATACAAGTTCTTATTATTTAACAATATCTCATCACTTGAGCGTCATCATTCCTTCAACCATTGACAATCATTGTTTTCTCCCTTGATCCACACCCCTAGGTGATGTTTGTCCATCATTTCTTTTACTGTTTGGCAGTGTCCCCCTGCCCTGCAGACCCATCAGCACCCTCCAGTTCCCTAGACCCCTCAGTGCCACCTAGTACCCAGGGTCCTCCAAGGCTTGGGAGAACCCACATCCTTGGGGCATTACCCTACATCCTGCCCCCCCCCCCCCCCCCAAACCTTCCTCTGTTCCCACCTGTTCTGTCCCAGGACCATTGCATTTTGGTGTGATGTGGCGCGATTTCTTCATTTAACTGTGTGTAATGTAATCCATTCTAATTTTTTTTTTCTGGATGATAGTTAAACTATGAATGTACCCTTATAAAGGTTATGTTGACCAGAAAGTCTTTGGAACATTACCATGAAAGGTGGCAGCTAAGTGGTTGTTCCCTTGACCTCAATAATAAAGTGAAGTCACATACAAAGGCATCAGTCCGTATTGTCATAAATTTCTTCAACATTACATTGTAATGATTACATCATGGGTATTTGGCACGCTTTTTAATAATATCATAATGATTATATTCTACATTGTATAGTCCTAAATAATATTCCATTAAAGCTTGAGTAATAATGTGCCTGGTGACTTCCGCAAACAGAAGTCTTAATGCTAAGTGCAGATATACAAAAACACCAGTTACCGGACTATGTTTCTAAAGAGACACAAAGATATATTTAAATATTAGCAAAATGCACAATAAATAGCCTGGTGTCTGTGTGTGTGTGTGTGTGTGAGCGTGTGTGTGCGTGTGTGTGTGCTTGAACGTATACATTGTGCAACTATTTTGTGCATACGTCTATGTGGTTTGTAACGCTACGTTGGATATATTAAGGCGTGGTTGTTTTTTCCAAGAATAGTTTTACTTTAATTTACGACCCCATTTCCAATGAAGTTGGGATGTAGGGTAAATTGTAAATAACAACAGAATGCAATGACACAGAAATCTCATAAACTGATAGAACATATAAAACATATAAAATGTTTAAAGTGAGACATTTTGCTATTTAGTGAAAAATATTGGCTCATTTTGAATTTCATGACAGCAACACGTCTCAAAAAAGTTGGGACGGGGGCAATAGGAGGCTGGAAAAGTTAGTGGTAGAAAAACCCAACAGCTGGAAGAACAATTTGCAAATAATTAGGTCAATTGGCAACAGGTCAGTAACATGACTGGGTATAAAAAGAGCATCTTAGAGTTGCAGTGTCTTTCAGAAGTAAAGATGGACAGAGGATCACCAATCCCCCTAATACTGCATCGACAAATAGTGGAGCAATTTCAGGAAAAAAGTTCCTCGGTGTAAAATTGCAAAGAAATTGCAAAGAAAATATCATCATCTACAGTACATAATATAATCAAAAGATTCAGAGAATCTGGAGAAATCTCTGTGTGTAAGGGACAAGTATTCTGGATGCCCATGATCTTCAGACCCTTAGGCAGCACTGCCTCACAAATAGGCATGATTCTGCAATGGAAATCACTAAATGGGCTCAGGAATATTTCCAGAAAACATTATCAGTGAACACAATTCGCCATGCCATCCAAAGATGCCAGTTAAAACTCTGTCACTCAAAGAAGAAGCTGTATTTGAACATGATCCAGAAGCGCTGATGTCTTCTCTGGGCCAAAGCTCATTTAAAATGGACTGTGGCTAAGTGGAAAACTGTTCTGTGGACAGACGAATCTAAATTTGAAATTCTTCTTGGAAACCAGGGATGCCGTATCATCCAGACTAGAAAGGAAAAGGACCACCCAGTATGTTATCGGCGCTCAGTTCAAAAGCCAGCATCTCTGATGTATGGGAGTGCATTAGTACATATGGCATGGGCAGCTTGCATATCTGGAAAGGCACCATCAATGCTGAAAGGTATATCCAGGTTCTAGAGAAACATATGCTGCCATCCTGACGACATCTCTTTCAGGGAAGATCTTCCATTTTCCAACGTGACAATGCCAAACCACACACTGCATCAATTACAACATAATGGATTCGTGGAAGAAGGGTCCGGGTACTGAACTAGCCTGCCAGTGGTCCAGATCTTTCACTCATTGAGAACATTTGGCGCATCATAAAACGAAAAATACGACACAGAAGACCTAGGACAGTTGAGCAACTAGAATCCTGTATCTGACAAGAATGGGACAACATTCCTCTCCCAAAGCTCGAGCAATTGATCTCCTCAGTCGCCAGACGTTTACAGACTGTTGTTAAAAGCAGAGGGGATGCCACCCAGTGGTAAACATGGCCTTGTCCCAACATTTTTGAGACGTGTAGCTGCCATGACATTCAAAATTACCTTATCTTTTCCTTAAAATGATACATTTTCTCAGATTAAACATTTGATGTGTTTTCTATGTTTTGTTATGAATTAAATATGGGTTTATGAGATTTCTATATCATTGCATTCTGTTTTTATTTACAATTTACACAACATCCCAGCTTCTTTGTAATTGGGGTTGTATAATCAGGGATGCCCATAGCTGGCACACATAAAGCGATACAGGTGGCAATTCCTTGTTGTAACAGAGCAAAATCATATTTAAGTGCATTTGCATTTCATGGTTGTTGTGAAATGTGTGAATATCATTTAGTCTTAGCTAATAGACTACGCGTTATCATTTAAGTTAATTTCCCCTAATTGTATGTAACGTCATGTAATAAGGGAATTGGAAAAGTTGTCTGTCAGTGAACAATTGTGATGCTTGTCATCCTCACTGTTTTTGTCTCGCTGTCTTCCACACATCTGGATCAGGCCAATCGGCAAAAATAAATTTCAGGAGGTGTCCTGCATCCCTACAAATAAGTTTTGAGGCTCATAAATTTGCTACCTGGCCCATTATTTCACCACGTGACTAAGCACCTGCGCTGGATATCAGGATTTATAGCTACGTGACTCGTAAACATACCTGTCTTCTGCCCCATCTGTCTTGATATTTTTCGTGTTACCAATAAACTGTCAAAGCTGATGTAATAATATTTCTGGTGAAAACTAAAGTCTTAATGCTCAATGAGAGCAGTGTCATGTCCTGCCCTGCCTGATCCTCCTGTCTCCTCCCTGGTGTGGCTGGTTAAAGCCGCACCTATCCCTTGTTAGCCTTACTTCTCGTTCCTGCCCTCCTGTGATTCACACCAACTGCCTGTCATTGTGCTTCTTTGTTAGTCTGGTATATAAGTGATTCCCTGGCTTGTGATTCCTAGTTCTGTCATTGATGTTATGTTGTCCAGTCTGCTGTTCCCTAGCCTCCCCCTTTGATTCGGTTCCTGTCACGCCCCGCTCCGTCCGCTCCTAGTGTGTGCCACGCCCCCTCATTATCCACGTGTGCTTTCCCGATTGTGCCCAGCTGTTTCTTGTTTCGTTTGCCTAGTCTTGTGCATTTAGTCCGTGTCTCAGTCGATGTACCCCAGACTTGTCATTGTAATGTTACTGTCGTGCTTCCCCAGTCCTGTCCTGCTTAATAAATCCCCGTTTTTACCCTGTTTCCTGGCTCCGATCGCCTGCTTCCCTGCTCGTCTGCCTGCGATCGTGACAGAATGACAAGTCTCCACACCAAGCTCAGCGCTACCGGGGAGGTTCTCCCCATGGAGGAAGAGGTGATCTCCTGGACGAACCAGCTGGAGCTCCACCCGGATCCCGTAGCCCGCCGGCTGGTGGACAACTGCTGGAAGCTCCTGAATAGGAGGTTCCACATCGGCGAGGAGCAGCTGCTCGAGCAGGTGGACGAACCCCTGCGGCAGCTGAGGGCGAGAGCGGCGGTTTGGCTACCACACCTGGGGTATGCCGCCCGGGAACCGCCCCCCGACTCGCTACCGGCCACCTTCCCGGTCTCCAGAAGGGCTGGGAATAAAATGCGCAACCCTGAGCTTCACGCGGCTACGGCCGCTCAGCTTCCCCGCTGTGGGGAGCTGCCCTGGGTCCCAGAAGGCTCCGCTCTCCCCCACGCCAAGAAGAGACGCCGTGGAAAAGGGAGGAAAGCCCACCCGACGACGCTCTTCTTGGGAGCGTGCTCCCTTCTCCCCGTCTTGGAGGACGCCTGTGTTACCGGTGAGCCCCATGACGAGGAGACCCTGCCTCCTTTAGAGGCTGGGGAAGACCTGCCAGAACGCTGTTCCGGAAGAGGGATCAGCGCTGTAAGAGACGCAAGTCCCCTCCGGGTCCCAAGAGCCCTTAAAGGGGCAGCGCCAACGCGCTCGGCACCCCTCCTGCCTGCTCCGGACCTGCATATTCCGGATCTGCCCGCGGCTGCGCTGCCTGCTGCCGCCGCCGATCTGCCCGCGGCTGCGCTGCCTGCTGCCGCCGCCGATCTGCCCGCGGCTGCGCTGCCTGCTGCTGCTGCCGCCGCTCTGCCCGCGGCACCGCCTGCTGCTACTGCCGCCGCTCTGCCCGCAGCACCGCCTGCTGCAGCTGCCGCCGCCTTGCCAGCGGCATCGCCTGTCCTGCCTGACCCGCCTGTCCTGCCTGACCCGCTTGTCTTGCCTGCTCTGCCTGCAGTCCCTGCAGCTACCACCACTCTAGCTGCGGCACCCGCCGCGGTGCCCCCTGCTGGCCGCGTGATGGCGGCACCCGCCGCGGTGCCCCCTGCTGGCCACGTGACGGCGGCGCCTGTCCTGCCGGCACCTGAACTGCCTGTCCTGCCGGCACCTGAACTGCCTGTCCTGCCGGCACCTGAACTGCCTGTCTCGCCTGTCCTGCCGGCACCTGAACTGCCTGTCTCGCCTGTCCTGCCGGCTCTCGAACTGCCTGTCTCGCCTGTCCTGCCGGCACCCGAACTGCCTGAGGTGGCTGCGGTTGCGCCCCCTGTTGGCCGTGTGATGGCGGCGCCCGCTGTGGCGCTCCCTGCTGGTCGCGTGCTGGCGGCGCCCGCCGAGGCGCCCCCTGCTGACCGGACGCCCGAGGCGCCTGTCCAGGCGGCCCCTACTGGTCGCATGCCTGCAGCTGCCTCCGCTCTTCCTGAGGTGCCCGCTGAGGCGCCTCCTGCTGGCCACACGCCCGCGGCCCTGTCCGAGGCCGCCTCTCCCGTCCTGCCCGCGGCCCTGCCTGAGGCCGCCTTTCCCGTCCTGCCCGCGGCCTTGTCTGAGGCCGCCTCTCCCGTCTTGCCCGCGGCCCCGCCTGCGGCCACGCCCGCGGCTCTGGCTGCCCCGCCTGCGGCCACGCCCGCGGCTCTGGCTGCCCCGCCTGCGGCCACGCCCGAGGCTCCGGCTGCCCCGCCTGTTGCCTCTTTGGAGGCCATGACTCTTGTCTGCCCAGACTTGACCTCCCTCCTGACTCCCTCTCCCTTACCCCGGCAAGGCCGACACCTCCCAGGACCCCGCCTGTCAGTTTCCCGTAAGGGACGGGGACACAGGCGTCGGGCCCGGGTCCCGCCCGCCCTGCCCCCTGGCTCGCCCGTTAGGCCCCTGGCTGTGGCTCGGTGGCTGCCTGCGGGTCCTCTGGCTCGGGGTCGGCGGTCGCCTCCGGGTCCCCCCCTGGATCCTCGGTGCCGGTCCTCGGTCCCGCCTCCGGGTCCATGTCGGCCGCCTCCGGGCCCCCCTGCTCCGGCTGAGCGTCGGACGGCGCCTTCGCCGGCTGCGCCTCCGCCTGCCGCGGCTTCCCCCTCCTGCCTGCCTTCACTGGGTTTCCCTCCTGCTCCCTCCGTGTTCCCTCCGTCACTCCCTCGTCCCGTTCCCTTGGCCCCTGGGTGGTCCCCTCCTGCTCCCCCCTTCCTCTCGCCTGCGGCCCCTCCGGCCGCTGCCCGTCGCCTGCCTGGGCTCCCTCGGGCTCCCCTGCTTCCTCCTCCCTTTCCTTTGGTCCCGCCTGTCTCTGTTCCTCGTCCCTTTGTTCCTCCTTTTGGCACTCCTGGCCCTTTCGTGTCGCCTGTGGGTGTTCCCCTTGTGTCTCCCTTCTTGATCTGTCTGTCCGCCTTCCCTGTCCTCTGTCAGGTCCTGTCCTTCTTTTCGTCCCTGTTCTTGTTTTGTGTCTCTGTCTTGTTCCCTGGTTTTGGTTGATGTTTTGCTTTGTCTTTCAGGTCCTGTTCCCCGGTTTCGTCCCGTCCGTCGCCTCCTCTCGGGCGCGCCCGGTGTGCGCGCCTTTGGGGGGGGGTTATGTCACGCCCCGCTCCGTCCGCTCCTAGTGTGTGCCACGCCCCCTCATTATCCACGTGTGCTTTCCCGATTGTGCCCAGCTGTTTCCTGTTTCGTTTGCCTAGTCTTGTGCATTTAGTCCGTGTCTCAGTCGATGTACCCCAGACTTGTCATTGTAATGTTACTGTCGTGCTTCCCCAGTCCTGTCCTGCTTAATAAATCCCCGTTTTTACCCTGTTTCCTGGCTCCGATCGCCTGCTTCCCTGCTCGTCTGCCTGCGATCGTGACAGTTCCTTTAACAAACCTTATTTTGTTTGCCTCTATGCCTGCTCCCTTGTCCTCCATTCTGCCTGCATGTGACGGAATGATGGAACTCCAAAAGTCCCTGATGATTCCCTGGCTGCAGACTGCCTTACCATTCTGGGGTATATTTGATGCTGCTCACCCAGCCTGCAGTCCACCTCTCTCCAGAGACGGTGGTGCTTCTCTGGGAGTTATGGGGGTGCATAACCTCCCTCACCTTGGATTCAACAATTGAGGATGTGCTTGCAATAGTGGGGGTCCTCTATGAAGAGGTGTGTGTGTGTGTGTGTGTGAGCGGGTTTACCTATCCTTATTGGGACATAATGTCCCCATAACGTGATAAATATCCATTTTTTTCCCTTATGGGGACCAGTTTCCTGGTCCCCATAAGGGAAAACTCTATTTTATAAAAATTGGTGACTGCTATGAAAAAAACTGAATGAATTAAGGAAAACAAAACTTAAATTAGACGAGATCAATAATAAAAAAACAGTTCTTGTTGCAAAGGCTTAGACTGGAAAATTTAGAACAAATCAACAGATCAGGTAGATTTTTAGCCAACCAATTAAAGCTGAACAAGGAAAAAACAACAATCTCTTCCGTAAAAGACCTATTAGGTAACATTACACATGACCCAGATGAAATAAACAACACCTTTAGAAATTTCTATGAAAATTTACACTCACCTAAAGGATTATTAGGAACACCATACTAATACGGTGTTTGGCCCCCTTTCGCCTTCAGAACTGCCTTAATTCCACGTGGCATTGATTCAACAAGGGAAAGCATTCTTTAGAAATGTTGGCCCATATTGATAGGATAGCATCTTGCAGTTGATGGAGATTTGTGGGATGCACATCCAGGGCACGAAGCTCCCGTTCCACCACATCCCAAAGATGCTCTATTGGGTTGAGATCTGGTGACTGTGGGGGCCATTTTAGTACAGTGAACTCATTGTCATGTTCAAGAAACCAATTTGAAATGATTCGAGCTTTGTGACATAGTGCATTATCCTGCTGGAAGTAGCCATCAGAGGATGGGTACATGGTGGTCATAAAGGGATGGACATGGTCAGAAACAATGCTCAGGTAGGCCGTGGTATTTAAACGATGCCCAATTGGCACTAAGGGGCATAAAGTGTGCCAAGAAAACATCCCCCACACCATTACACCACCACCACCAGCCTGCACAGTGGTAACAAGGCATGATGGATCCATGTTCTCATTCTGTTTACGCCAAATTCTGACTCAACAGAAATCGAGACTCATCAGACCAGGCAACATTTTTCCAGTCTTCAACTGTCCAATTTTGGTGAGCTCGTGCAAATTGTAGCCTCTTTTTCCTATTTGTAGTGGAGATGAGTGGTACCCGGTGGGGTCTTCTGCTGTTGTAGCCCATCCGCCTCAAGGTTGTGCGTGTTGTGGCTTCACAAATGCTTTGCTGCATACCTCGGTTGTAACGAGTGGTTATTTCAGTCAAAGTTGCTCTTCTATCAGCTTGAATCAGTCGGCCCATTCTCCTCTGACCTCTAGCATCAACAAGGCATTTTCGCCCACAGGACTGCCGCATACTGGATGTTTTTCCCTTTGCACACCATTCTTTGTAAACCCTAGAAATGGTTGTGCGTGAAAATCCCAGTAACTGAGCAGATTGTGAAATACTCAGACCGGCCCGTCTGGCACCAACAACCATGCCACGCTCAAAATTGCTTAAATCACCTTTCTTTCCCATTCTGACATTCAGTTTGGAGTTCAGGAGATTGTCTTGACCAGGACCACACCCCTAAATGCATTGAAGCAACTGCCATGTGATTGGTTGATTCGATAATTTCATTAATGAGAAATTGAACAGGTGTTCCTAATAATCCTTTAGGTGAGTGTATATATATATATATTTATTTATTTATTTTTATTCTTTTTTAATTATTTTTTTTTCGCTGGTATTAACGTATTTAATTCCAGGAGCGGATACTGGCACAGGCACGGTCCCATGTCGTGGCGGTACCACTGGTTTCTTTGTGTGTATACTGTTTGTGTGTGTCCCTGGATCTTATCTTTCAGATACAGCAGCTGGTGTGATGATACGGTGTAAAGCAGCAAGATGCAGAAGCTGTCCTTTTATTACTCTTTCTTTCTTGTTCTACTGTCAGTATTATTTCGCTTTCCCTGTCTCTCTCTCTGACCCCCCTCCTTATTTTATTTTTATTATGTATTTATTTATTTTTCTACTTCCTCTGTCTCTCACCCCTTTCTCTCCTTTCTCACTTTCTCTCTCTATCTCTTTCCCACTAACCCCCCCTGTCAGCTCCGGCTTTGTGGCGCAATGACATATAACTGATTAATAAAGAGTATACCTCAAGTAACAAGAGGAGCTTAAATCCGAAGCTCCACTTGGCAAAATAAAAGTGTTGGCACAATAAAGCACCCAGAATAACATCCTGCTTGCTAAACTGCCGGACACGACAGGGGGAAAAAAAAAAAAAATGAAAATGCAAAAACTCTTGTATTTTGTTAGGTTACTTATGGTTATGGTTAGGGCAGGGTAGAGGTTAAGGTTGTCATAGTTAGCTTTAGCATTTTTCCCATTGAAATGAATGAGCGGTCCCCATAAGGATATGTTTACCCTACATGTGTGTGTGTGTGTGTGTGTGTGTGTGTGTGTGTGCCCCATGGAAGAGGACACTGTTGTCGGCTCCAAACCTGCGGACCCCTTGTTGCCTGAAGCCAGACCATCGAATGAGTGTCTGGGACCCTTTGTGGCACTGCTACCTGCAACAGACAGTCTCTGTCTCCCTGAGCCTCTCCATTAGCTTGTGCTATCAAAGAGGCTCCCAGCCATGCCTGAACCTGACTTGGACAAACCTGCCTTCATGTCTTGCCCCAATGAGGTCTCCCCCACTTCCACTGAGCCCTCCTTTGTCCTTGTTGCCCCCATCTGCTCCAGTTCTTACCCCGCAGGCCCCTTAGTGCCCTCTTGTCCCTGTTCCTGGTCCCGGTACCACTGTGCCACGGCACACTACAGATTGTAAGGTGTGCCATGGCAAATTATCCAATTTCACTTAATTGGTCTAAAAAACTTTTTCGAAATATATTAATATAATAATATATTATTATTATTACTATTATTATTATTATTATTATTAGTTTTATGTTACTCATATCCTTAGTCCGACATGTGTTTAAAGTGTGTGGGAGGGGTGTTTTAAGGCTTAAACTATAAAAAAAATGTTTATATGGTCTTTCTATATCGCGGATTTTCACCTATCTCTGATGGGTGTGCAACGTAACTTCCACAATAAGCGGGGGATCACTGCATGTACTCCCATTTTCCACAACATATCTGTGTGAGCTGAGTTTTTCAAGCCTGACTCATATAAAAACTAAAAACAAAGGGAGTCTGAGAGCTGTTCAGGAAGAGCTTCATGTGTTTGTCTTCAATTCCTGCCAGGATATTAGCTTTGTGTTCAACCAAACAGGTTCAGGTTTCACACTGAGTGAGTATAAATAAATTGAGACTATTTTGTCATTACTAGGCTACAGAGTGTCATTTTGTAACATTTTTGGTTGGTGGTGTACCGTGGGATTTTTTTCAATGTAAAAAATGTGCCGTGGCTCAAAAAAGGTTGAAATACACTGGCCTAGTCTGTGTGCGTGCATGCTTGAGTGTATGCATTGTGCGATTGTGTGTGTGCGTGCGTGTATGTGATTTGTAACGCTACGTTGAAACTGTTAAGGCGTGGGATTCTAAGGAATTTTGATTTATAACCAGAAATGCCATAACCGTTACGATACACATGACAATTTCTCCTAACAGCGCAAATGTGTACTTAAGTGACATTGCACTTATTGGTTGTTGTGAAATATGTGTATTATTTCAGTTTCATAGACTACGCGTTATCATTTAAGTTAATTTATCCTAATTGTTTGTATCGTCATGTAATAGGCCTAAGGGAAAAGTTGTCTGTCAGTAAACAATCCTGCAACTCCACGTTATTTAATTTCCCCTAATTGTATACGAACTATACAAACGAGAGGAGGCCATTCGGCCCATCGAGCTCGCTTGGCGAGAACTTAACTAATAGCTCAGAGTTGTTAAAATCTTATCTAGCTCTGATTTAAAGGAATCCAAGGATTCAGCTTGCACTATGTTATCAGGAAGACTATTCCATACTCTGACTACACGCTGTGTAAAGAAGTGCTTCCTTAAATCCAGTTTGAAATGTTCTCCCGCTAATTTCCACCTGTGGCCACGAGTTCTTGTATTTGAACTAATGCTGAAGTAACTATTCGGTTGAACAGCATATAAACCTGTTAGAATCTTATAGACCTGGATCATGTCCCCCCTCAGTCTCCTTTGCTGGAGGCTGAACAGATTTAGCTGTACCGTCATGAAAACTATTAAGGAGTTTAATTACTCTAACCAATTTGCCACATGCATGTTAAATGCTGTAAAAAGAAACAAAAGCGGGAATATAACTAAACCGGTGTCATTGCAGTGAATGAAAAAGAAAATACGCCCATCAGCCATTTAGCCCATACTTATGATAAGCCTCCTAATCTGAAATATCTCTTTTCATAAGCCAGCCTTCCTTAAAATGCCACCCACTGCATCGGAAGCCCAGCTTTCCTGTCGCACCGCAGCCTCGCTACCCACTGGTTCATTTAATTAAGTATTAAGACCAAGAGTATGGACACTCGGAAGAGAAGACGAAATCGCCTCATCGCGGCTGTCTGCACGACACTCCTTCTGCTAATAATCCTCGCTATTTGCGTGGGCATAATATTTAGAAGTAATAGTGGAGCCTCATCAAGCGAAGATTTAAAAACCAACATTATTTCCCGATGCGAAACTTTCTTAAAAAATAACGATCTAGATTCAAGGTGAGTTCGGGAAGTTTGGAAGTTTTGTATGTGTCGTATTATTTTTAAAACACTTTGTTTGTTTTGAGTACTCTCAAATGTTTGTTATAAAGTGACTACGCAAGATATATATTTCAATTCATAATTATGGATAAGGAACCATTTTTAGCATTTTCAAAACTTTATATTAAAGCAATAAAGAACCTCTTATTCAGTTCTCTGGTGGTAATTCTTGAGAAGCAGATAACAATAATATCAATGCTGTTAAAACTGGAAATAGTTCTTTCCGTTTATTTATTTCTGAGACTAGTGAATTTAACCAGACACCACGAATGCAGTGACCACACTGTAAGGACTTTTGAACTTATATGTTTAACTTTCCGGTCACGTTGACACAGTTGGGGAAAGAGGTTGCATATCATCAGACGTGCATTATCTAAGTTTTATGCAAATATTATCACAAGGAAAAGTTAATTGTCTGCTAAATGAACTAGGCTACATCGTAACACATTTCCCTAAGCAAACGCACGTTACGGGGAAATCAGTGGAGGCGGGGGCAGAGGGGCATACGCGCCCGGCCCTATCATGGCAGGGTGACACTATAACAAGTGCCCCTTATGATAACAGGCGATCATGCAAAATTCGCAAAATTTTTCCAAGAATCTCCCAGACCGCGTCGGCAAATTTTACCCTTCCTTTTTCGGCTGCCCCTGCTGTGAGATCCCTGATCTGCAGGCTGTTGCTGTGCTTTTTTTTTTTTTGATGTTTATATTTTTGTAGAATCGCTGTGTTTTCGCGAAGATTTGTGAAATCGCTTTAGTAGCTTTCGAAAAAAAATACGAATTAATATTTCTTCCTGCATAGTGCAACAGCTTGCTCACACCTCCCCCGTTTTGGAAGAGGAACCGCTCTGAAGTACACTTTCCTTCTTTCAGTGAGAGCATCTGCAACACTCTGTGGATGACGTTCACAAAAGCCTTTGTGGGTCAGGACCCGTGCGCCGTGCCCCCGGAGGCTTACAGGCAACTGTTCCAGTCCAAATATCCCGCCTGCAACAGGGTATCGTATTGTTTTCAATTTTGGATGTTGGTTTGGGTCTGTTTAGCAAAATATAGTTTAGTTTGCCTCAAGGGCGTACCTTTGGCTGGAACATTGTGGGGGTCGAGGTCTCCACCTATTACGGGGGAAACATGATTATTGGGGGGGTTATATTGGCTGGATCTGATTATTGGGGGGGTCATGACCCCCCTAACCCCCCTGGAAATTACGCCCATGGTTTGCCTTAAATCGCAATATTCTTTTAATCTAATCTAACATATTACGTCATGTATTATTATTATTATCATTATTAATAATAATAATAATAATAATAATGTTGTTGTTGTTAACTTCTAGAGGGTGAATTCAGGTAAAGTGGGACATTTTTTGCCATTTTTATTTCTAGTGCCCATTGAAACATTAACCTAATTTACTTAACCCACGTATACCTATCTGCAATCCGTACGATGTCTACTTATCACATAAACGAAAAAAAAATTACATGTCTTGCTTATGGGGGTCGTGATACAGGTCTATACACTCCCTGCACCCGTAAAGTAAAGTGGGACACATTTCAGGTAAAGTGGGACAGGTGCATGACTTGGTAATGTGGGACAGTGTGAATATAGGTTCTGTCCTGACCCGCTCGTCCGACATTCCCGTGTGCCACGCCCCTCATCTAACCCCGCGTGGAATCCCCATATTTATCAGCTGTTTCTCCTTGTTGTTGATTAGTCCTAGGTATTTAAGTCCGCGTTTAAGTATGTTTCCCCAGTCCAGTCATTAATGTTGTGTAACGTTCGTCTTCTGGTTTATCCTGTTCTTCGTTGCTTTCCTGATTAAAGTCCTCGTTCACCTGACTTCTCGGCTTATGTGCTGTTTCCCCGCTCTGTGCTCGAGCGAAGACGTCACAGGTGCAATACATCAGTATTGAATATAGGTGCAATACATCAATATTGAATAATTTGCAAAGGGTTTTGCGAGTTTAATAGACAAAACAGCTCAAGGAACAGTTAAACAATCACTGTAAATTTTTTTTTAAATCAAAAATAGTCTTTGAAAAAAGTCAAAATCCATTAGATTTAATTTCGTTTTGGAAAATAAATTTAGAAAATACCTAAACCAATACATGTAAAACTTATACTAACAGTAAATAGAATACAGTTGCTTGTAATCATTTTGGCCTCCTCTTGCCATCCTTTCCTCACTCCATGCATTGAGCAAGCTCTGCCCCTTCACCTTTCTAACTTTCTGCCTTGGTGTTATCAAGTAGCATCTCCAGTATAATGACACTAAAAGCTTTCTATTCTATTCTATTCTATACACTAAAACAATTGAACAAATTCAAGTTGACAATTTTTTCCATTCCATAAATAAATAATTATATGTATAGTTACTCAATATATTTAAGAGTCGGGACTCCATCCTGTCAAATATGTAATTACTCTCTTCTTGGGAGAGCCTATAAACTTGTTCCCCATTACTTGAAACATACTGTCCCACTTTCCTTAATTAATTTGGAAAAGTGGGACAACTGAAGAATAACTGTTCAAAAAATTAAATAGAACTTTGTCAATTTAAAGTATTTAATTTACTGCAGTAGTATATCATAGGCATAATTACATAAGAATTAGGAACAATGCATTTTTATGACAGATTTACAACCTTAATATTAATACAATCAAAAGCAGTTGTCATTCACCTTAGGATGTGATTTCTGAGGGACGTTCCAGGAAAATGCTCGCCTTACCCTCAACTGTGACCTCAGGCCAATAAAATCATGTTTTTCGGATCATGTGCTTTCTAAACCAACTCCTGATAACGATTCTAATTGGATCTACTTTAGCTGGGAAATAAACTTGTCATAGCTTAATTGCCCCACATTACCTGATGTCCCACAATATCTGAATTCACTCGATATGATACTTTGGCTCAAAGTTCCCTGGAGGACAATGATTAATATGTGAACATCCCTATGAATTAGAGGAACTGCCTTACCAAGCCACACACACTGCTGATATGCTGTTCCATTTGAACTCATAACTCGGAAATCCCGAGTTCCCAGTCGCAAATTTCAACTGGAACGCCCCCAGAAGTCGGAATTCTGACTTGTGAACTCGGAGGAATCGGCACAACCCTGAGCTCAGAATTCAAGATGGCTTCACACCTTTTCAACAGAAGTTAATGTTGTTGTTTTGTACTGTTTTACACTTATGTATTATTTCTGGCTCTTTAAATTGGTCATGCACAGTACTGTCCAAACACTGTTTCAGAAGGCAGGATTTCTTGCTTAGCTGAATAACTTGGAATTAAGGTAGTCGGGGCTAAATGTGAGTAAACAAAGTGACTTCCGCTTGGCACTGTCTTTGTTTACTAAATTACTGCCCTGCTAGAGCTGCCCTGTTCAACTGCAGGTGAGGTGATTGTTAAGTGCAAAGGTTAAGCGGCAAGTTCATTTTTGAAGTGGTGGGCTGCACAAGCTCACAGAAAGGGACCTGATAACTCATCATCAACACCCAACCTCAATGGCAGCAAATCCCATCAGCAATGTTCCAACATTACAGGAACAAAGTGTCACCAATTTCATACAGTAGTTGTGCCCTTGGTTTTGGAATGAAATGTTGGAGAAGCTGTTTTCCACATACTTTTTGCCACACATATATGTCTAAGTGCTGTTGTGTTGTTCAGACTCTCTTCTGGAGCAAAACAAAAGAAATCAGTCATAAGTACACTAAAGAGAAGAAGTGCTTGGAGACACTGGAGGACACCCTGCTGGGATCTGTCATGGATGGGCTGACCTGGTGTGGGAAGAACAACAGTAACGGTATAGACCACTATCACTAAATAGAATAGAATAGAATAGCCACTTTTATTGTCATTCAGAAATACACTGGTTAGTGCACATCAGAACAAAATTTCGTTGTATTTTTTTGTTCACCATCAGCCTGGCAGAGTGTTTAAAAAATAAAAAATAAAAAGATTATAAATGCTGCATCCTTTCCTTGACTGTTATGCTGCAGCAAAGTCTTCTGTCCTGGGACCTCCCTGCTTATTAGTGTTTCCTGTCCTCAGCAGCTTTTTGTGGCCTTTCTGAATACTTTGGCTATTTCCATGCACTTGTGTTCTTGATTTTCCAGGCATGCGCTTTAATGGCATAATGCTCTAGGAAGGAAAAATATATGTTTTAAATATATGTGAGTGTCTCTGTTTCCTGTGTTTGTTTCATCTTCAGAAATCTTTACCTCTGGGTGTCCTGCCTGGACAGAATGCACGATGAATCCAGTTCGGTCATTCTGGAACTGGTCCTCTGGCATGGTAAGCTACCAGGACCGTGATGTAACCAATAGCCCTGTTTCTGCATTAGGACTGCTTTTAAACCAGTTACACAATGGCTCTCCGATGGTTACCCCACATGTACTGAAATTACTCTTTGACCATGTCCACCACAGCTCCCCCTACACATAGATCCAGTGCAGACATTCCTTTGCTCTTCAGTTACTCGCACTCCTCATACCCCAACCGTGAAACCTGGCTTTAAAACAGCTGATCTAGATCCATAGATGTGTAGGCATGGATGTGTAGATTTCACCCACCAGGGTCTGAAGCAGATTTCAAGGTGGGGTTCAAACTTGCTATTCCATATTTGCCTGAAAGATAGCAAAAACATTCTGGGGGAGTTTAAACTTATTTTTCTACTTCACCCCATGCCTGCCTAGACCTCATACCACATCTGCACAACACCCATGAATATAGTAAGGACCAGTGAAGTGTGGGATGCTGGAAATGTGTTCTCCACTGGTGTTTGAAATGCCCTCGGTTTATGCTGTTGCCTTATGTGGATGTAACCTCAAGCTCAGGACAGTAAGATGTGGTGAACGAATATTTCCAATGTCCATTATTTCCATTAGATGTTCCACATGTACAGATATATCCCAAATATATCACATCAACATCAAAAGAGATGATGAGTAGGAGTCAAGTCACATTTGAGTATATTAGAAATTTTTAATTAAAAAAGTAAGCATCTCCCTGTCTTACTTGCATGTTTATACATACTGTATTTTACGGCATATCAAGACAACAAACATTAAGCATTTTTATAACAGATCATAACACTATGTATTTCATTTACAATATATGCTTTATAAGATTAGATTTGCATATTCTCACTTATCTTAACACAATACAGAAAGACTTACTATGTGCGTGGAAATCACTCTCTAATTTGCCATCTGTGTGGTAAACAGGAAAACCACATTTTTGACACATACAATGCTCAAATGAGTGAGTCTTCGGACCAGAGTCAAAGTCATTGAGTCAAAGGTCACCGGAAGCGTGATGTCTACTGATAGATAGCTGTCAGTCAAACATTTTCAGCACTCAGATGAAGAGCTTGGCAGCAAACCTTCCCTGCTTCCAGACTGTTGCAGCATAACTAGGTGCTATGGAAGGTGGTTTGGTAACAAGTGCTAAGCAATTTAAAAAAGGTACTTTGATGATACAGGTAGAATTGCATCACATGTAAGCTGAAGCATAGATGGTTAGTAAAATTTGGGCCTAGCGTGCATCCTTCAGAACGGGGTGGCCCTCTGCCAGTCAGCACGGGAATTGTTACGGTTTGAATAAAAGTCTCTCTTTGTACTGAACCTGCACTGGAATTGAGTGCATCAAAAGGGCTTTGTGTCCAGTTGCCACGGTGATGTACTGATCGGTCCAGTCTTGCACTAACAGTGCAGCATGCCAGACGCAATTTTGACTAAAATGCATTACGTTTTGCTATGTTGCTTTTCATAGCTACGCTTAATTATTCTGAAGGTTTGCGAGAATAAATCACTTTTTGTCGCGGCACATTGGTTTGACAGCAGCTTCTCTGTCAGGCTGCTTGGCACCTGCTTTGGCCATTTCCAATGGGGTGAAGTCCCTTCCCTCTTTCAGTTTGCAGAGCACACCTGCGGAGCAGCCACAGTCATGCTGAACGGCTCCATCGCCACCCCGTTCGACCCCAGCAGGTCAGTTCCCCCCCCATCTGCTTTGCTTCCAACCCCACGGACCTGCACTGTCTGCAACTGAGGGGTTAATAGACAAAATTCTCACAAAAGGCACTGTGTGTGAGAGAGAAATCAGGAACACACCATTCTTGCTCCTTGCTCTGCTACTGCCATGGGAATCGTAGAAAGCTGACGCAAGCCGGCCTTTTAAAACCTGTCCTCTCCAGCTAAATGTTGCTCAAATGATTTCTGCCACACTGTGTACCTGTCCCTCAGCCCTGGAAGCCTTACGATCACATCCTAGTGTGTCCATTACTGTTACTATTAAACAGTAGCCATTCCCCTCCAAAAAGCACTTATCTAGTACAGGCTGGCTGTGAGTCTGGAGCCTATTGCAGGAGGCACAAGGCTGGGGAGTCCCCGAACAGGATCCCATCTCAGGGTATATACACTCAGCAGGAGCTATTCAGATCTGCCAAATCACCCGTTTGCATGTGTTTTAATTGTGGGAAACCAGAGTGTACCAGAATAACTTGCAAACTCAGCACACACCCCAAACCATGGAGGTTCCAGTCTATAGTGTTATCTACTGAACCACAACACACTACTGCTTGAGTTCCAAGGCAACTGTTAATATTGTGTTTTCCAGCTATAACTACACTACCAGCCAAAAGTTTTTGCACACACTGAGATTTTCTACATTTGCATGTTTACTAAACATTTACTAAAATACACTCAATATTCTTTGCTAACAAAATTTACAGCATGTTCACCATTTGAGTACCTTTATTAGCAAGAAAATGTCATCTTTGATTAATCAGTTATAACAGCAGAGGAAATTCAAGAAATCCTTTCTACAAGGGACATTAAATACTGCTCTGTTTCATGGGATGAAACAACTTGTATATTTAAAGTTATAGGACAATCTAGAATTTGACTCTGCCATTACCACACAACCTGTTAATGGGATGTCAGACATGCACTGTTACATACTCTTTCCGTGTTATAAAGGACACTTGTTTTATTTCACTCATATTTTCATTTATAGTTGTTCACTCAACTTTCCAATGCTTAAGAATAAAATATCTGCAGTTTATTAAATAAGTGGTTAAAACCTGCTGTGTGCAAAAACTTGCTAGCATAGGTTACTGTAACACAGATACGTAATTCAAAACAACACTAACAATAATGAAATAACACTTCTGTATTTTTTTCTTTTGCCAGTTTTTTTGCCATTGAAGTGGGAAGGTTAATCTACCCCAGGGTGAGCGGTCTGACTGTGGTCCTGGTCACCCAAAAGAATGTGTAAGCTCCACACCGTCACTCACTCCCAGCTCTGAGCGCACCTGACAATGAAGAACACCAAATACCAGGTTCAGGTGTGCAGAGAGGTAGGAGGGAACCAAAACTTGGACTGTCCCGGGGCCCCAAGGACTGGGTTGAGAAACACTGGCTTGCACCAATCCCTGGAATTCATGAACAACCTCCTCCCAGATCTACTCCTGTGATCATCCACATTTGTATCATGAGTCAAATATCCCTATCTTTTCTCCTAATCCACAATGACTAAGGATGTCTCTCTTTCAATGGCCCACACGCAGCTCAAGTAGAGTTGAAGGCTAGCATTCCGGAAAGTATTTTGTCTGATATGCTTTTCTTCTCTTACAGGACAAGCTGTGAAAATGACTCTTTGCAGAACCTTCAGAAAGTCCTGGATCCATCGCTAAAATACAGCTGCAAAGTCATTCCGCAGTAAGTTTGTGTTCCCAGCATGCTTTCTTTTTTTAAATGAATTTCCATTCACCTTTACAAGCACCTTGGGGTGACTAACATTCCATAGTGCACTATATTGTCTTGAATTGTCTTTTACTACACTGATGTTTTTGTCCTTTATTTCCACTGTTGTTTAATCCTTTTTTCCCTCCATCCACCTGTCCCCAAGCCACGAGAATTTCAGTGTTCCTCAGAACACATGACAATAAAACTGTAAATTTGCTCTGTACTACTTGCCACTTTTTTATGGTCCTCTGTTACTCTCCCTCCAAAATGCCAGGTCACAAATCCTGGACTGCATCTCAGACCCCCATACGCCTTGTGGTAAATGCTGGTGACACTGACCAATAAGAAATGTGAAAAACGAGTTTTCTCCAATCAAGGAGCTGGGACAAGCCAGCAGGTTTAAAATTTAAATTGGGAAGGGTTTGCACCACTATTTTGTGTCATTGTAAGGGAGATTTTTTGTTTGTATTTTTCAGAAAATGTCTTGCTTATATTGGGCCAGTTTTAGTGAGATTTCCTCTGTGATACTATTCATAATTCATAGTCCTTGATAGTTTTCTGTGGCAACATGAATCAGTCTTTAGGGCAACATGGTGGTTTACAGCCCTGACCAGAAGGTTTTGGGGTTGTATCCTGTGGCTGGCAGCGTAATCATAATCCCGCTAGGCCCTTGACTAAGGCCCTTAATCCCAACTGTTACTGGGGCATTGCATGCTAGCCAATCCTGTGCTCTGACCCAAAAATTGCATTTCTCATGGAGAGCAAGATGGAGTATGTGGATATCTGACAAATCCCAATGTACCTCTTATAACCCCTCCTGTTCATTGCTGCCCCCTAGTGGAGCTCATGTTGGCACTCATCTTACTCAATGACTGTAACTTCATGGTTAGCTAGACCAGTGATTCTCAACCTTTTTTGCACTGCGACCCAATTTTTACCATCCCAGCTCGGTCATGACCCTATATGAAGTATAGGTTTAAATTATGGCTATGATCAAGCATGCAGTGCACTCTGCAATTTACGGCAATCAATAACTATCGCATAAATCTGATTGGATGTGCGAGTAAATTTTTAAATAAGCACCTGTGGTTCAGCTTCTTGGACTGGTTGAGTTCTCACTAGTTTTGCGCTAAGCATTTGCAGACCCAAGACCCGTTTATATAGGTCAATTCTAGGATTGGGGCTGGGAAATCTGATCGTGGATCAGCATAGGAGCTTGCTGGTTTTAAAATGCTAACATTTCCAACTCTGCCTCATGACCCTTTCAGACCCATGGGTTGAGAATCGCTGACCTAGACAATTAAGCCAGTAGTGTACTACAACAAACTATAAATGACTTGGAGACGTAGATTCAATATTTTTTTGTTATATCATCATTATATTGTTGGGTCTGTTGCTGAAAAATATTTGTAAATTCAATGCCTTTGTGTCTTTGACCTTCTACTGTAAATGTCTGACTCCATGTTTTTGTTATAATCCTACCTTGTACAAATTACTTGTAAAAGTGCCTTTTCTGAACTGTTGTGGGTGAAATTCATTCAAGCGGTTGCAAATTAATCAAATTAATCAAAACGAGGGGCAGCACGGTGGCACAGTGGTTGGCACTGGTGCCTCACGCCTCCGGGACCCGGGTTTGAGTCTCCCCCAGGGTTCCATGTGCGTGGAGTTTGCATGTTCTCCCCGTGTCATCGTGGGGTTTCCTATAGGTACTGCGGTTTTCCCTCACAGTCCAAAAACATGCTGAGACTAACTGGAGTTGCCAAATTGCCTGTTGGTGTGAGTGTGCCCTGCAATGGGTTGGCGTCCCATCCTGGGATGCAGTTTCAGAAAATGGATGGATAACAAAAAGGTATAATGTGCCTCCCTGTGTCCTTAGCAAAAACTGGCACAGCAAATCCAACTGTGTTGGACCAATTAAATTTCTATATTTTTACTGCTTGACCAGAGCCATAAATCACATCATTGGCTGGAAATACAGGCCACTCTAGGTATGGTACTACAGGTGTAACACTAATTGGGTACGGTGAAGGGGGGAAATACAACCTAATAAGAATAGTAAAAGGGGAGAAACAAAAAACTCAGTTTTATTTCTATTTACATTAAAAAAACTGCTACATTCTGAAGTTCACAAACACCTCCATCCTTCCGGACAGGAAACAATAGAGATTAATACATACTAATATTTTCTAACACATTCATTAAAAGACACCCAGTCTACCTTTTAAAATATAAAATATACTGTCAATATGAAAACTATTACGCAAAACATTCTCTGTAAGTGCCTGTACAGCACAAAACTGTAGAATAGCCCTTAGCAAGCAGCTCATCCCCTGTTAAATCCATTGTCCATTGACTGCTTCGTAATTGCATTGCCTACAGAGACCCACAGGTAGCATACCACTAAAACCAGCTGCTCTTCCACTTCAGGAGGCATGGTTGGTGATGTACGCAGAATGTAATAACCTGAGCCACAGCCACTATGAGAGCTACGAAAAGGCACCTGGTGATGACTGCAACTTGGCTCAACAAGAGGTTTCTGGTTGCCAAGGATCCAAGGGTGGGGGAGCTGGGAGGGGGGCACTAGGAGTAGTGCTGCGTGAAGCTCTGGTGGAACTCCTTCACCTTGTCAAGCACAATCTTCAGCTTGTCTGTGGGAGGTAGGATGGTCATCCTGGGAAAAAGGTAGAGAAGACCTGTATGCTTGAGTTCTCCACACAATAGGGAGGGGGGATCTCTAGCACCTTGCAAGCTGTCATTACTGGATACACGTGCTCAAGTGCTATTCATCATTGACAGGAGGCTGAAGGCCTATCAGGGGACATTAACAAAACTCGATCTTAATCTTGATCTTAGCTGCTGTTTTTTGCCATACATTAATTGGTTGAATGCTTTATGCATTGACATTAGTCATACTGTACATTCGTACACCAGAAATTGTAGGTAATATTTTCACATGTAATGGATCAGTGCTTTAGAACTTGGACCAACTATCCATCCATATTCTACAGCTTAGGTCCGGCTCACGGAGGCAGCAGTCTGAACAGGGATGCCCAGACTACCCTCTCCCCAGCCAGCTTCTTTCGGGGGAATCCCATGGTGTTCCCAGGCCAGTGGAGAAATATAATCTGTCCAGTGTGTCCTGGGTCTGCCCCAAGGCCTCCTCCCGGTTGGACATACCTGAAACACCTCCCAAGGGAGCTGTCCAGGAGGCATTATAGACAGATGGCCAAACCACCACAGCTGGCTCCTTTCGAGGCGGAGGAGCAGCGGCTCTACTCTGAGCCCCTCCCCCTATCTATAAGGCTGAGCCCCTCCCCCTATCTATAAGGCTGAGCCCAGACACCCTGCAAAGAAAACTATTTTTTGCAGCTTGTATCCATGACCTCATTCTTTCGGTCACTACCCAAAGCTCATGACCAGAGGTGAAGGTAGGAACGTAAATCAACCGGTAAATTGCTCAGCTCTCTACCACTACAGAATGGTACAGCGTCCCCATAACTGCTGATTCTGCACTGATTCACCTCTTGTTCTCCTGATCCCATCTCCTTTACTTGTGAACAAGACCCTGAAATACTTGAAATTCTCTGAGGCAGTAACTGATCCCCAATCCAGAGGATTCTATCGACCCTTTTTTGGTTGAGAACCAAGGCCTCAGACTTGGAGGTGCTAATCCTCATCCTGGTTGTTTCACACTCAGCTGCAGGTCACGGCTCGATGAAGCAAACAGGACCACATCACTGTAGATCGGGTGGCAGTCGAAGAACTTGGACCTCTATAGCCTAATACCTCAAAATGACACTATTGCTTCTTGGAAATTATTTATTTATTATCAACAGGGTGACAGGAGGTCACCAGCCATGTGACTGGACATGTACCTGAAGTGGTAGGTACCATCCATCTGTCCAAAACCACTCCCTGGGACCAGGCAGATACCAGTGTCCTCCAGCAGCTTCATGCAGTAGAACATGTCTGGGGCCTGGCCCATTTCCTATGCACAAGGAGAGGGGGACATCAATGTGCGTGACACAAGAATAACGCTGATTGGGGAGGGATGCAGGACAGGAATCGTTTTATCACTGCGTGCTAAATTTGTGTCCTTTAGGGCAGGTAGGAAGGGTAGTGGGGGGCAGGGGTAGGTTTGTTGTTCCTGCTGCCCGAATCAAAAAGTCACTTTGCCCCCCCCCCTCCTAAAATATTAAAAAATCTTAAAAATAAAAAAATTTATAATAGTGACTGGAGAGAGTAGTTCGTAGCTAGCTAGTTAGCAAAACATGCTACTTTGGCATGTCCTAATAAGGATCACATTCATGCAATGTTTAGCGGAGTCACTGATTCTGGCCATCTAGGGGTCCCCACACAAATATGTGGTTTAGGTGGTGGTAAAAATTCCCTCTTGTGGGGGGCAACAGAGGGCATGTAGCTTGGGGGGGGCATACCCTGGCCTCTGCCACTGCCCGCTCCGGCAGGCTAATGCGGGGGAAGCAGTACATGGCCCCCTGGACCGGGTTGCAGGTGATGCCTGGTATCCTGTTGAATGCCTCCTGTGCCAACTTGGCCTTCGTCGCCAGATCACGCAGGTTGGCTGCTCGCTCCTGTAGGCAGGTAGGAAAGGGAGCAGGGGTGGGGGGTGATGGGAGAATGAGCAGATAGAGAGATCACCAGGCAGTAACACGCTCATCTATATTAAATGTGGAAACGTGCAGATTCACGTTAAACGTCCAAAAACACACTTAATTGTTCTGCCAAGTGTATCATATAAACATATAAAGACGCTTGGTAGAGTCCCATCAAATCTGATCACAAATTAAATGCAGTTTCTTTTCTTTGCATCATAAATTTGGACATGTGGCCCGTTTCCACAAACTTACAATAATCATAAACAGATTACACTTACATGGCACCTTTCATAAACCCAGAGAGAGAAAAAAAGACATCTAAGCAGTTAAGAAGAGAAATGCTCATTAAACAGGAAGGTCTTTAAGTCAGATGAAGAGCAATTACAGAGAGATTGAAGAAGAGAATTCCAGAGATTGTTCAGTGATGGGTGAAGTGGTAGTCCTGGATTTCTGATGACAGTAGCAGGTTTATTGCACACACCATCAATACAGACGGAGAAGTCAGATGTTTTGGATAATGAGGATTTAGAACCTACCACGAAAACTTCAGTTTGTCATTATTTAACTTGAGAAAGTTGCCATCCATTCCAAACTTCAAATCTGAGATGAATGCCATTAGTGTTTTCGGAGGGGATTCGATGGGGGATTGCGATCTAACATATAACTGAATATCATCTGCGTTGCAGTGAAAGTGAAGGCCATGGCTACAAATGATCGGACCAGAAGGGCAAGAGGGAAATTAAAAAGAGAAGGGGGCCAAGAACTGATCCCTGAGGGACACCACTCTTTAGAGGAGCGTCAGAGGACTTGTTTGCCTAGAGTGAAAAACCGTTGCCTGTATGTGCGGTATGACCTTAACCAGAGAAGGGCTATGAGTACAGGAAATGAATACCTTGTGATTTACTGTGTCAAATGTTGTACTTAGGTCTAGGAGAAGGAGAATATTAAGAGCACTGTCATTAGCAACATGAGGAGATCATTGACAATTCTCAAAAGAGCTGTCTCAGTACTGAGCTTTGAAAAGGCTCATCGAGTGCCTTTACCCAAAGAAAAGTATGAAGTTCCATGGCTACCACTCGTCCCGTCACTTTTTCTAGAAATAGAAGACTCGAGAAGGGTCCATAATTGGAAAGATGTTGGATCCATCACCCTGACCTCGATGAAAGTGCTGTAGGAGGGCTCGTCCCGCTGGGGAGGGTTCACCACCAGGTCGAGGAGGGCCTGGCCCGGCACGGGTGGGCATAGCCGCACTGAAACCATCTTTGTCAGCTGTGCCTTGACTTCCGGGTCCATGTTGATAACCTCCATGTAGCCTCCCCGGAAACCACACCTGGGGGGGGCAGACAAGTTATGGTTACCATGGAAACACCATCCATCAATAATGCTGAAATGGGTGTATGCATAGTGTGTGTGTACTGTATATGGGGGGGAGGGGGTGGGCTGATGTGACTCACTCTCCCATGTAGCATTTGGAGGTGGAATGAAAGGAGACCAGCTCCACGATGTCCGAGTACTCTGGCCCCATCTCATAGAGCACCTTCTTGAAGGAGTGGAACTGGCAGTCCTCTGCGTACACATTATCCTGGTACACCTGAAAGCAAGGCAAGTCCATCCATAATCCATCCTCTGCTCATGTACATGGGGTCTACAACCCAAGTGGTAGTATGGTCAAGTTTATGGGTGTTTACTTAAGTATACTTAGATATAGAGATAATTTTATGGATTGTCTGCAAACTCCTTTTTTTTTTTTTTAATTGGGCACCCCTATGGGCAACCATGACATTGTAGGCTCTAGGCCCAAAACACATCTGGCTGTATGAGTGGCTTTGGAAATAAGTTTGACAACTAAATAATGTGAAGAATGGATGAGAGATTATAAAGTAGTAGCAGAAAGCAAGGAGGACAGAGAAGGTCAGAGGGCCATCAGCTTGTATAGTGTAATTAGACAAAAAAAAAGGTGATGTCACAGTCACCTCATCAGCCATCAGGAAGAGATGCTCTTCTGCAGCGAAGCGGATGACATCCTCAATGCATTGGCGGCTTTGGACCTGACCTATGATGCAAAAGACAGAGAGAGACAGCAGTTAAATAAAATGGACATGTGGTACTGACCCATCTGGGATCAGACTGGTAACCCCAGTTCTGACCCAGAAAAACAGTCATGTACACAAGTGGAAAATAGGCGTTCCTACAAGAACACAGGAACAACTCTAGCTCTGGAAGTTAGACATTATATGAACTTTGGCAGCTGACTCATGGCTGGACCAAAGAACATGATGATTGATGATTCACAGTGGCACAGTGGGTATTTATGGAAGAAGTCTAAACCATAGTGAAAACTTCTCTCAGACTAATGTTAAACTCGAAAGTGGTAATTGGTTGGTTCTGTACTAACCAGCAGTGGAGTAGAGACCTGCACTCCTGCGGGAGTACCGCGGGACCCAACGCACCGAGTGCGGCGCGGGACAAGATTTGATGGGTGAATGCGGGTGCGGGCGGTAAGGTCCTCATGTATGTGCGGGTTGCGGGAGAATAGAATTAATCGCGGGACTCCCGCAAAATGGAATTATCTTAAAATTAATTTATTAAAAACAAAATACTCTATTATTTATCTACTCCTCAAAAGCAACAAGAACGACTAAATTAAAATAACAACAATTTACAGGCGAATCGTCTACAGAAACTACAATTGCCGCGCTCTGAGTGCCGGGGGACGTAACCGGACACCCCAAGAAGGAATCAGGCTGGTGCTTGGACGGGATGGCATGTTCTGAAAAGCTCCTCGTTCATGTCCATGTTCATCATTCCATTTAATTAAACTCAAATAAAACAAAACATATTTGTTTATTTTCCGTTTCTTTTTTATATATACTCAAAAGGGAAGCAAGTGAAACAAATAACAGAGTAGCGGGACGAAGCGGTAAAAATAAAACTACTTATATGTTTACCTGCGGGATTTTGCGGGCGGGAGCGGGACAGAACTTGAATACTGCGAGCGGGAGCGGGAGAAAATAATATATATTTTTTGTGGGAGCGGGACAGAATCTTGCGGGAGCGGGCTGGAGCGGGACTAAAAAATCCGTCCCGCGCAGGTCTCTACAGTAGAGTGAGGGACTTATGCTGGTGTTCTAGAACAATGCTTCCCAATCCAGTCCTCAGGAACCCACAGATGGTCCATGTTTTTGCTCCCTTCCAACTCCCTGCCAGACAGTCCTCATTTTTGCTCCCTACCGGGAGCTCAGAGGAAGTAAAAACGTGGACTGTCTGCAGGTCCCCAAAGACCTGGTTGGGAAACACTGATATAGAAGACTAAACCAGCTCCATGCCTATATAGGACTCACCAGTGGGATTTCCAGGATTGATGACGCAGAGTGCACGGGGGCTGCAGTGCTGCCGGGCAGCCACCAGGGCACGTCGTAGCTCGCTAACGTCCAGGGCCCAGCAGCGGTCCTCGTCCAGGTAGTAACTCACCTGGACGGCACCGAGGTCCGCCAGAGCGGCGGAATAGAGGGGATACTGGGGGATGGGGATCATGACCCCTGTTCGGGTCCGACCCTCGCCACTCACCAGAAGTTTCAGTATCGCCTGGGGGAGGGGAGGATTGTGTAAGGCAACGAACCCACCACCAGCTATCTAAATACCAGTAAAATGCACCAATAACACAAACGGATAAACAAAATGAATAACAGCTGGGAATGAAAAGCAGACCAAGAGACCTCCCCCGCAGTGTCAGGGGAAGACAGTCCATCGCCTACCACAATCCCGTCGCTGGCACCCGTGCACAGGTAGATGTTGTCTGGGTTGCAGGTGATGCCTCCATCTCTTCTCTCGATGTAGCGGGCGACATCCTGACGCACGCACTCTATACCCTGACTGGCACTGTAGGCCCCTAGGAAAGATATGACCAGTCAAAGGTACCAGTCAAAACTTGGCACACACCTAGTGTACATCTTTGTGTACATCTTTGACCACGTGACTGCGGATCTTCTCACTGAGAAGTTCTCAGAACGATAGCCGCATTCACGTGTTCATATCTGCATTAGGATGAACTCGAGGACGATTACGGTCACCGGCACGTCCGAGTGTAAATAGTTTTAGCAGCTGCTTATTGATTGTGGGGATTAATTATCACCGCTCGTGAAAACAACTCGCATTTTCTATATTTTATCGTTCCTTTTCTATATATTTATTCGTTCGTATGATATATACAATTTGATATCGCTTGTCATACGAGGTTATTTTTGCATTGCCTTTAATTAATATCTTGATATTGATTTTAATGTGAGGTTGTCTTGTATTACTTGTAATAAAGTGTTTCCGAGTGAACCTAAGCGTGCCTGTTTGTTCCTTCGAGAGCCCTATATCCCTCTCACATCATTTTAATACAATGTCTTAACATAATTATAATACTATCGTAAAGATAAATCATGTATTTATGGGTTAATATTATTTTTCATTTAGATATTTCTTTAGCTATAGCCTATGTGAATGAGGCAGTCCATCGCGCGCTTCTGTGATGTTTTAACGGCATCATTTAGATCTTCCTCAAAGAGAGTACGTCTCTGGTTAAATGGTATGCATTCCGGAGTTTTCTTTAGTACCTGAGATTGGATGTACGCTTCAACATTTATTGGGATTCCTAATTCTTTCATATACTTTTTGTAGTAAATCGTAACCACGCCTTCACAGGTCTTCATAAAAATTATTATATTTTCTCCGGTTTACATATTATAGCCAGCTGAGTTGTGACTACATTTGCGCTGCTCGTCAGCACAGCAGTAGTGAAGAGGAGAGTAAAGGGCAAACGATTGCAGAGCCGAACGAAAGAAGGGCTGAGGGTGACGACTATCGCTACAGAACTGAACAATGTTGTAACATTAGTCACCTTTGTGGTGTTACGCGTCCGAGTGATTTAAAACTGAGATGCCCCCCAAAATTAGTTTTCTTTATTTTTTGTAAGAACTTGAACGTTTGTTTTTTGTGTTAAATGCATATATGCCCATATCACATTAAAAAAATCGTACCTCAAACCCCCTTCTCTACCCATGGCAGCTCATTGTAAATTTTGGTTCAGATATTTAGGAAAAAATGGCTCTTTGCTTTAAAAAGGTTGCCGACCCCTGGCCTAACCCATCTTGCTCTCCATAACGCACATGTACGTGAGAGAAAGCGTCGCAGCAAAGGGCAGCCACCTGCAACAGCATCCATTGGGGTTGGGGGTTTTGGGCCTTACTCAAGGGCCCACAGACATGTGGCTATGGCTCAAATCAGCAATTTTCTGATCACAGGCACAAAATTTATTATGCACACCTACGGAGTACCAGGTAGGACCCCCTTTGTCTCCAGAATCACTTTTAGGGTAGAGGAGTTGTCTTCAGAGGAACCTTTCTGCACATTGCTGTAGCACTAAGCCAGTGGTTCCCAAACTGGGGGGCGCAGAGGTATTGCGGAGGGGCGCACCAATAGGATAGCCTCAGGGGCATGTGCAACCCTAAAACAATCTCTTCACAGACTGGACGATTAAACAAATAAAGCAGCGCAACATTACAGTAACTAACAATAAATAAACCACTACCTTACGTGTACTATTAGAGCATTTATGTAATTTATTTAAACTTTATTTTACCAGGTAAATTAACTGAAAACCAGTTCCCACTGCTTTACGTGATATTTGGGAAAAATAGCAGATAACGCATCGGAACTTCCTGGGATACAAACGTCATACAAACGTCACGTTCTTCAGCCAATAAGGGCAAAGTTGTGTCGTCACGGAGGCTGTTCCAGTTTGTTCAGCCGGCTGAGAGGTGCTGTATGATCTGTCTTAAGTCGTTTTCCTCTTGCAAGGTTTTTGTACCATGTGACATGGTGATGCGTGACGACGTTTTGCAGCGCCAGACCATATCATGAAAAACCAGGTTTAAAATTTTCTACATGAAGTGCAGGGAGACTATCAATTAATCGGTATGATTTACTGTTGTTTTGCGCTATAGTATAGGCTGAAACCTGCGGTTATCATTAAAAACAAAATGGAGAAGAGGTTACAGCACGAAGTGTACTGTAACTGTACTGTTACGTTTTCCATGGCAGTGTCACGCACGTACAGGCAGTGTCTCGTGACTACGCCGGCACTGTCACAGGACAGCGCAGAAGTGTACTGTTACGTCTGGCATGCACTGCTGAGAGAGCGTGAATGCAATATCTACCATTCATTAATAAAAAAAACGATTGAAAACCTGATGTGTAACGAATGCTATCATAGGTATTCCAAAGACGCTCCCCCTAGTGGTACATGCCAGTTACTTCAGATTGTCACGCTAAATGGGTTAGTTTTCTGTGTTCTTTTAAGAAAGGTTATTTTAAAAGGGTCATTACAATGCAAACAATATGTTGCATGTACAAGTTAATTACAGAGGCGTTTTTATTACAGCATTTACTAAAACGCCATGCGTATATGGCAAGCCAAATTGTCTTTCAATAGTCTACGGCTTAGTCGAAATAACTTGATTCCTACTAGTAGAAATGAGTTTAGTAAAAGTTAAGAACTGTGGTTCTTAGCTATTAACATTAAAGAAATTAACTAAATATGTTGTATAATTGATGTTGTAACACGGATGGTTTTGCGACTAGACAAAAGACAATCAATTAAGAATATTGCTGTCTAGGACTCTAGGTTATTAGTATTTTGCCCTAATAAGCTAGTTACATGCCATCGGTGACTCTTTGTGACCATATTTCTAACCTTTAAAATATTCAAAATCGGTTTGCGAAGTTAATATAACGATATAGTTTCTATATCAAATATGAATTCAAACTTAGGCCTAAACTAACTGGCATGTACCACTAGAGGAAGCGTCTTTGGCTGAAAAACAATAGCATTTCGTTGCCATAACTTCTTTTTTTTGTCATTAAGTAACAGTATGAATCACGTTCACATCTTCCCGCGTGTTACGTTTCCATTAATATAGCCTAATAAATACGACAAGACAAAGTGATGATTAAGAACAGAACTCCCATTAACACTTAAATTGCTAATGATTGAATATTGGTTTGTTTTGGATGAATATACCTTCAGTGGCACTCAACGTGCTGCCACGGGACAATCCGCCAAGTCAGACTGCACTACGAGACACTGCCAATACGTGCATGCCAGACGTAACAGTACAGTGCAGCGCTGTCCTGTGACAGTGCCAGTGTAGTCATGAGACACTGCCATGGAAAACATAACAGTACAGTACACTTTGTGCTATAACCGCTGACAAAATGCGGTAATCGTAAGACAAACTTTAATTTGTGTACGCCAATGAATAAACGGGAATGTTAAATCTACATTAGCATAACTTCAAACTTATGCTGGACTTTTATTTTAAATTGTTTGTTTCTTTTTTCTCCCACAGTGGTGAAATTGCACCATTTGTATTTTGTAATTGCATTTGTTTCGCTCAATTAGAAAAGGGAGTTGTATTTCAAATAAAGTTTGAATCTGAACCTGTGTAGTTTGAATGGGGGGGGGGGGGGCTCAATAATGTTCCTATCTAGAAAAGGGGGGCCCTGCAGAGAAAGTTTGGGAACCACTGCACTAAGCTATTATTTTTGCACTTGCGGCCTTCCTGCTCATTCTAATGAGTCTGGCCACTCTCCTCTGACATCTCTCATTAACAAGGCGTTTTCTCCCACAGAACTGCACCTGACTCGATTTTATTTATGTAGCACACCATTCTCTGCAACCTTTAGACCCAATTGTATGTTAAAATCTCAGCAGGAGGGTCATTTTAAAAATGCTGGAACCACCACATATTACATCACACATTTAAATATCATGTGGGTCACCTGTCTTAGCTGTCATCACGCTTAGCTGCACAGTAACTGAACCTCTTGACCCTGTCTCTGTGTTGAAAATTTATTTGCAGTCACATGATTCTCTGTTTATAAGAACCGGATGTTTTAGCATAACTAGTGGTTATAGCCAGTTAAGTGGTCAATGAGTGTATTTCTATTTAGATTTCTAAGTAAACCAACATTAAGAAACACAATACCTATTCAAACAGTCTTAAATATTGATAAGTTATTGAGGTATCTTGTTCAAAGTACGACAGTACTAGGTGGCCTGAGATTTGACAATTATAGCCAATTTTACCAGGAAGGAAAAAGTAGCAATTGCACCCCCTACTGGTCAGAGGAAAATGCTAAATAAGCATATTAAGTTCAATGAAGTTAAACCAAAGTTATATTTGAAAATGTGCCTTGTGTTAGTCCTATTAATGTGTAATGATTTATTGTAACTGTATTTATTACAAATTTGTTTATCATGATAAAGTTTGGCGTAGCCTGTAAAGAATGACTGATTGGGCTCTTTCACCTTGCACCCCCTGGGAGAAATCCCTACTGTGACCTATGAACAGAAGTCTGCTGCCATCTCTCTCTCTCTCTCACACACACTCACCAATACTACCCCCATTGCAGGCCTGTAGGATACGGCGTGCTCTGTTCTTGGCATCTTCCGGAAACTTGTCGTCCTCCAAGAGCTTTGAGTAGGAGCAGAGGGCCACGACCTTGAAGAGAAAGACCAGATCTTCATGGAATCCAGGAACGGAATTCCCACAAAATGCTGCAAGCAAAAGTGGACCATGACAGCCTAATTCAGGGAGCTCACCTGACGAAAGAAGGTGATTGGTCGTTGGCCCATGGCATGGGCATCACCAATGTTGGCTCTGATGACCTCAGAGAAGGGCTTCTTCACTCCCTGAGTGGAAGGAAAGGGAGGAACCACAGAAACAATGATTCATCTGCAATTGTAGGGACACATTCACTATTTTTCTAAATACATAATTCAAATGATTCAGCAGAGAGATCTTCAATCCTGGTTTAACAGTCATCAAGGACAGATATGTCCATGCTGTAATATGGGCGTAGATTAATCATTCTTTTAGCTTGTGAATTAGAAGCTTGTACAAGAATTAACTGCAAAACGAAATCTGAATTTTTGAAGGGAGACCATATGTTTCTGTGGCAAGCCAATGAGCACAAATATTGAACAGCATAATTCAAAAAATCGAATTGGACAATTAAGAGAATTACAATGCAATGAATGGATGATAACCATTATAATAAATTAAAAATAGATTCGCAGTCAAGTAAACCTTCCCAGGAAATAGAGATGGCATGATTACATGTAGAACATCTGTTGTCAGGTCCTTGTTCCTAACTTCTGCTCTATATGCTCGCTGTGTGAGGTATCAGAGCCACATGAGGGCTAATAATATAACGAGACTGTGCGTGTTTGTGTTTACAACTGCAAGCACCTCCGTTGTGTTCAAATAAATAATAATATATTAAAAAAATAGAATTCCTGCTCAATTTCTATTGGGCAAAAATCTGTGGTTGGGCTTTAAACCTAGCCAGTCAATACAAGAGAATGTGGGAAACACCCACTAATGCTCCAGCAGTCTGAGAACAGCTGTGTGTACAAGAGTGTGCACGTCTCCTGTGTGCAAAATGCATTCCACTTTTCTGTGGGTTCACTGTTTATATAAGGACCTGGGCTTCCGGGAGACCCCCCCCCCCCCCCCGAGCTGCTCCCTGCTCCCTCTCTAGTTCCTGTTACTCCTCCCACCTTTCTCTATAAGCTTTCTCTCTCCCAGTGTCCCACATTCAAACACGTGATATTCCCGCTGGTGGGTCACAAGCACTGGGCTACAGTGTATCAAAGCCTGGCCATATGCCACCCAAAATAGAAACTTGTTATATTTGAGATGCCCCCACATTACTGTGTTCAGTTGCTCTGGCATATCCATGTCTGTCTACACCTTCACATCGTACCTCACACAGGACAGCTGCCACTCACAAACAGCCATCTGTAATATAATTACATAAAATTTATATTAAGCAGGGAGATATACTGGGGCGGTGCCACAGCTGCATGGCCCTATTGGAAAGCTGATTGGCCCCCTCCCCTGTCACACACTGATTCAAAACACATCATTGGACAATGATAAGGTTTGCCGCTGTGTGTAAACCATGACTCCTCTTACAGTATGACCCCAATCATACAAAACGATTTTATATATGAGTCACTGACAAATAAGGGTTGGCAAGATGGCAAAGTCTTTTAAAGATTTATTTTAAAAGCATGCATCAGGTTTTTTTAAATGTAGATTTCATATTCATGTATTTCATGTCATTTGAAATGAATTTGCACCATTTTTTACAAAAGGTAAGACTGAATGCACCTGAAAGTGTCAAATGGTGTAAGAAAAAGAATGAGAAATTTTAAAATGTATTTTTCATGAGTGCATTTAAGTGTAGTCATAAAAATAACTAATTTTTAAAATATCATGAAAATTGATTTTATTAGGATTATGTCTAAATTTTAAATTTATGCATTTTTGACCCTCTGTGAATTGCCACCTTATCATGGTGGAGAGGTTTTGTGCCCCTCTCTGATAATAGGAGTTATGTAGTTATGTTGTCTGGGGGGATTGCCCCTGGTAGGGTCTCCCAAGGCAAATTGGTCCTAGGTAAGCGGGCGCACTAAGTGCAATTCAGAACACCCCCATGTGGATTACCATAAAGGAAGATGTGACCACGCCCAGACTGGGGAGACCGGAGTCCCGCCCTAGAGCCAGGCCTTGGGGGAAAGCTCATGGACAAGTGCCTGGTGTGCAGGCCTCTACCTCTGGGTCCCGGCTGGGCATAGTCCAAAAGGATCACATGGGTCCACTGTCCTGTGGGCCCACCATCTGCAGGAGGGGCTATGGAGGTCGGGTACAGTGTAGATCAGATGAGAGTCAAAGGCAGGGGCCTCGCGGACCGATTGTCGGTGACCAAATCTGCTTATAGGTAAATGGAATGTACGTAGCCTCTCTGGTGGGAAAGGAGCCAGAATTGCAATAGGTAGAGACAAATAGTTGGGTTCATCCCAATTCATGGCTTAGGCCCTGGAACCAAGCTCTTGGAATGGGGCTTGACTCTATTCCACTCTGGAGTTGCCCGTAGAGAAAGGCGCTGGGCAGGTGTGGTTCTATATACAGCGCCCCCTGGTTAAGCGCCAGTACATTGGAGTTTACCCTGATGAAAGAGAGGGTTGCCTTCCTTCAACTCTGTGCTGGGGGTCGGGCTCTTACTGTTGTCTATTCATAGGCACCAAACACTGGTTCAGGGTATACGGCCTTCTTGGAGACCTTGTATGGGGTGCTGGAAGGCGCCCCTTCTGGAGACTCCATTGTTCTGCTGGGGGACTTTGATATCACATGGGTAGAGACAGTGAAACCTGGAAGGGTGTTATTGGGAGGAACGGCCTTCCCAATCTGAAGCCGAACAGTGCTGTTATTGGACTTCTGTGCTAACCACAGTTTGTCCATAAATTCAAGCATAGGGATGTTCATAAGTTCACTTGGCACCAGAGCACCCCAGGCCGCAGTTTGATTATCTATTTTGTAATTGTATCGTCGAATCTGCGTCCGCATGTTTTGGACACCTGGTGGTGAGCTGAATCCGATGGCGGGGGAAGATGCTGGATAGACCTGGTAGATCCAAACACAGTGAGGCTGTGCTGGGAGTGTCTGGCATGGGACCCTGTCCAGGAGATCTACAACTCGTACCTCTGACAGGCCTTCTCCTGCATTCTAAGGGAGTCAGAGGACATTGAAGCTGAATGCGTAAGGTTCTGAGACTCCATTGCAGGAGCAGCTGTGTGGAGCTGTGACCGTAAGGTTGATGGCACCTGTCATGATAGCAATCCCCAAACCCGATGGTGGACACCAGCAGTAAAGGACGATGTCAGGCTGAAGAAGGAGATATTCCAAACTTGGTTAGCTTGTGGGACTCTTGAAGAAGCTGACAGGTACTGGCAGGCTAAGTGGAATGCAGCTTTGGCAGCTGTTGAAGCAGAAACTCAGGTGTTTGGTGAGACCATGGAGAAGAACTTTTGGTTGGCCTTGAAAAGATTCTGGCAAAACATCAGGTAACTCAGAAAGGAGGAGCAGGGCTTCACCCATGCTGTTTATAGCAGGTTTGGAGAACTGTTGACCTCAACTGGGGATATAGTCAGGTTGTGGAAAGAATATTTTGAGAACCTCTTGATTCCCACTGATACACCTCCCTTGGAGGAAGTAGAACTGGAAGATTCAAGGGAGGACTTGTCCATCTCTAGGGCTGAGGTCACTTAAGTAATCAAAAAGCTCTTCAGTGGTAAGGCTCTGGGGGTGGATGAAATTCACCCCAAGTTCTTGAAAGCTATTGATATTGTTGAGTTGTCTTAGCTGACACACCTCTTCAACATTGTGTGGACATTGGGAACAGTGTCTTTGGATTGGCAGACAGGGTTTGTGGCCCCAATCCGGTCTCCAAAAGGGGTCTTATCCATTGGTCAAACCTTAGATCCATGAGGAACAATGTAGATGCAGGTTAGGGAATGCTGGACCAGCACTTCAATCTCACAGGTATATTGGATGATTCATGGGAGTTTACTCAACTGTTCCACATGTGGTTTGGGAACTTGGAAAAAGCATACCACTTGGGAGGTCCTGCAGGGTGTGCTTCAAGAGTATGGAGTACGGGGTCAGCTACAGAGTTTGGCTCACATCACTAGTAGTAAGTCAGTCTCATTCCCGGTGAGTGTGGGTGCCTTTTGTCATTGATTCTATTCATAACATTTATGGACAGAATTTCTAGGTGTAGCAAAGGAGCGGATGGGGTCTGGTATGGAAAGGAGCTGGAGATCAACAGACAGCATCAACAGTAATGCAGACGCTGTACCGTTCTGTCATGGTATAAAGTGAGCCCAGGCGAAAGGCAAAGCTATCAATTCACTAGTCCATCTACATTCTTACCCTCATCGATGGACACAAGCTTTGGGTAGTGACTGAAGGAATGAGATCACAGATATAAGTGGCAAATATGAATTTCCTTTGCAGTGTGTCTGTGCTCAGCCTTAGATATAGAGTGAGGAGCTCAGACATTCAGGAGGGCCTCAAAGTAGCTCCTCTGCATCGAAAAGAGCCAGTTGAGGTGGTTCGGGCATCTATGTAGGATGCCTCCTGGACACCTCTCCGGGGAGATGCTTTGGGCATTTCCAACCAGGAGGAGACCCCAGGGCAGACTCAGGAGACACTGGTGAGATTATGTCTCTCAGCTGGCCTAGGAACACTGTGGGATTCCCCCAGTGAAGCTGGAGGTGGTGACTGGTAAGCTCCTCCAGGGAGACACCAAGATATTCATAGGCCAGCCGAGAGATAGTACACTCTGGAGAGATTTTACGTCTGCCCTAGGGTCTCCTCCCAGCTGGACATGGCCAAAGCACCTCCCCAGGAAGTCATCCATGAGGCATCCTAGATAGAGGGTTGACCTCCTCAGCTGGCTCTGTTTGATGTGGAGGAGCAGTGGCTCTACTCTGAATCCCTCCTGGATGTCCAAGCTCCTCATCCTAAGGCTGAGCCCAGACACCATGCAAAGGAAACTCATTTCTGCCACTTGTTTTGGCAATTTTATGGGAGAAGCCAGGCTTTCTGTGTAGTCTTAGAGCAATCACTTGTGAATGTTATGCTGGTCAATCAAACAATTCTCAATACAATTCCCACTGTTTACGTTCACATTAGGTCAACTGAAGCAGTGCTTGACAGGCTTCAAACCTGTGTCTCTCACCTGGCCTGGGGTTCAGAATCATGCCCTTAACAACCATCTTTAAGCAACAGGATTACCCCACAGAGGTAAATAATAACGACCTAATGACACTTAAACCCCCCAAGACATCTGGGTAGCTAGCCGAGGAAGTCCTGTCCAAGACTGGCCAGTGTCCAGTTGGCTCTCAATCTAGAGCCACACCATACCAGCTTATTCATGTCATAAAAACATCAAGGTCATTGCTAGATTTATACCTACATGAAAAGCCCTAAAAGCTATCCCTTACTAGAGCTACCTCATCTTTCACACACTCAAACTGTGAAGGTACTAGGGGTGTAATGGGACCCGGTATATTATTGAATAATTTGGTACGCCCCCAACAGTTCAATACACACACATGAACTGCGATATTACACCTGTCATTTTCCTATACATATTGGCACAAATATGAGATGTATTTTTTTGGGAAAAAACATCATCTAATAAACTGGGGTTATCTTATTTTCGAGGGCTAGAATTATATGTTAATTTAAGCCATCTGCTGTTTTATACTATCTGAATTTTGACTAAAGGTAATTACATAGTTCATATGTAATCAACGTTGTTTCAGCAATATGACGTAAGAGCGGTGATCCCACCCGTTGTCAACAATTGGCTGACATAATGTGACGCCATGGGGTTGGTTAGCAGCCAGCATGCTTTGTACCACACTGCACTTATCTTTAAATAATGTAAACTAATATGTGTATTGCTGTATTTAACTGTAAATGTGATTACTATGTAATGTTTGCTGTGGAATGCATGCGCTTCATTTGTGTGAAGTGAGAATGCTTTGTAAACTGTTGGTTTCCTTGTCTGTGCAACTGCTAGTATTAAAGCAATAGTGACTGTTAGTAAAGAGAGTATTTCATTTTAAAAGAGTTGTCATCTTCATTATAATGACTTGACCACTAGCCACAATAATTTTTGCCCCATTTATGTGTCTGCTGCATCAAAAACATTCTGCACTCTCTTGGGTTGTGGAGTTTATAATATTGATCTATCTACAGTTACTGTGCTGTGATTGGATATTTTTTAACAGTGATATGTTTAACTGGGTATATGGTCTTGTTAAATAAAATTACTATATTTTTCTTTATAAAAAGGTGAGATTTGGTAGCAGTTTCAGAGAGTGTTGACATTTTTATCTTTTTACAAAGAACCTCACTATAAAGAAATGGGTCTCATTACGGTACCGACTTGATTTTGTACTTTGTGTTGTTTTACATTTATTATTGCCTATATAAGTATGTATCCTGCTCATATAAAATAATAGTCAAATCAGTTCAAGGTTGTCAAAAGTTAGACAATGCCAACACAGAATGCTTAGAGGCTCGCTTGATGTTACACTATCATTTTTTAATTTAATAAGTCCTGTACAGGTAATATATATATATATGTACACTTTTAATTTAATTTAAAACAGAATTGATAACCAGTAGGTGCTTTGTCTAAGTTGAGAAGCACTTTAAAATCTTTATGTTTTTCTCTCCTTGATTTTGTGCAGCAGACACACAAAGTAGGTCTAATTAGTAATGCAGCCATTTTTTTGGATGGAATGTTGGACAAATAAAGAGTTCATTGTTCAATTAAACATTGATGTTTTTATTTTCTGCTTATACATAAAAATATTGAAACCGTACCATTACCATGCTCCAAAAACCGTGACACATGCCAAACAGTGGGAAAACTGTACTGTTCCACCCCTTGAAGGTATAGTATGTGTGCATGTGGGTGATATTTTCCTAAGGCTATGGGGACACTAGCTCACAGAAGGTTAGTAAAACTTGCAAAAAGACACCCCTGTGAGTAAAACAGTATGTGCGTGAGTGAGTGAGTGAGTGAGAGAACACTGAAGTGAGGTCTAGTTTCACCATGTTATTGTACTTCCTCTCTTCTGGTCTACGACTGCCACAATGCCACTGCTGTTTTGTGCATGAGAGTCTCGCTCCTGTTCCTGCTTCCCTGCACTGGGGGGGAGCCCCCCCCCCCAACCCCTGCAAGGCCAAGCCCAGACCTTTAATGAAAATCAACACCTAACCAGCGTGCCCAAAAATGGCCTCACCCTTTACACACATTACTCCAGGAAGGCAGGGAGAAAGTGTCTAAACTGGTAGCAATTTGCTGCAATTTAACAGGAATTCATTGCTCTGAAGACCTCAGGGGTAAACTGGGCCAACTTCTCTATTGAACCGCTTCAGATTAATTAAGGGACAGTCCGCTGAAAAGGCCCGGTGGCTCAGCACACCGGGATCCAGGGAACACGGCGTAACCATGACTAAGGGGTAGCCATAGCAACCCCTGCTGCCTGGCACGGCCAATCCTGCTGGCCTCAAAAAGCATTTATTCCATCCAAATCAAATCTCCTGTCAATCATCCCATTCGACTGGACAATCAAAAACACTTTCCAACAAGCCAACAGAAAAGCATCAAGACAAAAGACTGAGTAACAATAAATAATGCAATCTTTGTTTATGACAATATATTACAGAAAAACGACAAAGTAATTTTTCACCCAATTCTGGGATTATAAATACTTAAACAAGCAATATTAAAAGGAAAATTAAATTCAAGAACATGATCTGCTAAATCCCACTGGAATTCTAGAAGGGATCAGCATTCTCCATGAAACTGCTATAGAAGGAATCCAGCAATGCTTTCCCTCACTCCAACAGCATATACCATAAGGGTAACGTGATGGAATATGTTCAGCGTGGACACCAAGCCTTATCAATTATCAACTTTCAAGTCTGCAATGGAGTAAATCTGAAAAGCAAAAACCTCCGTCAGTGCTCCCCTTTGGCTTCTGCTATGTTCACCTTTACTTGATTCAACCAAATAACTACACAGGCAGTTCAGCTCAAACTCCAGGGTTGAGAAGCAGTCTTGACATCTGGACCGGGGTGGGGGATGAGGGGGGACAGGCTCAGTTGTCCCTGGGCCCTGGACAAAGGGGGCCCAAAAGGGCACTCTAACCTTTAAATAACCTCCTGGAACAATTTGTGAAAAATACGTATTTATGAAAACCTTATATACTACTTGTGAATCACATAAAAGCTTATTTGACCCTTGCATGTTAATGTGGTTTATCTTAAATGTCATTCATATTTTGTTGATATGTGTTTATTAAAAACAAATGAAGTGACTGGTAATTTACTGTTTGTATTCTAACGGACTCCAAATTTCATACATATGGGACCAGATTTTACCATTAATCAGCTTTTTTTACTACGTTAAATTGTAGTCGGTTTTAATTAAAGAAAAAATATTTTATTTCAATAACTAACAAGCTTTGCATTTCTGTTTTACCTGGAAATAAAATTGTTTCACATCACATTCTTACCCTAGCATCACATTTCTTTATTTAAAAAAATAGTAATAAACTGTGACTATCACCCTCGTTCTTGTCCTGTGCCCATTTGGCCAGCAGAAGTTTGACCATCTCCAAGGCTGCTTTTGGGGTTTCATTGCTTCTGCCGACGGTTTAGGACGTGAAAGATATCCTATGGCTGTCCTCAAGACGATAAAATATTTTAGATAAAATTATATATATTTAAATGCTCTTCCTGCAAGTTGTCATAATAAATCGTTTTTGAAGGATTTCTTTTGAAGGATTCATATAAACAGGGTCAGCCTATGGATGTCCTAAGGACCACAAAAGAGCGACATGATGCGGCTGTCCCTTGTTTATGTCCCTTGCATTACTGGTAAAATGTTAAATATCAATTATTTACAAAAAGGCATCTGTATGGGTTTAATGTGCATAATATGTTCAGAATGTCCACAATTGATCCCGAGAACATCCTTAAAAAGTCCATAATAGGTCCTCTAGGTGGCCTTAGGACATCCCTTAAAGTCGTCCTCAGGACCTAAAAAAAACCCTTTCCATTTTGATGTCCTAAGGACATCCTTTGAGGATGTCATTCTGACCAAAACAGGACATATTGCTGTTTGCTGGGCATTTTGATACATAAATCCTTAAATAAGTGTCAATTATATATGTAGAATATTTTGGCATATTAATCCTTTTCATGCCAAAAGACACATAGGGCATCAATGATTTGCCTCTATCTGCTCCTGTCTTGGGCTATGTGTTCTGCTTCACCCCATGTTAGGTCCATCTCCTTCAGCTTTTTCATCTCAGTTTGCTGCCAGGTCGTTTCAGGCCGGCCTTGTTTGCGCTGCCCAGGTGGTGTCCATCTCAGAGACCTGTTCATCTCGCTGATGACCTGCACTGTTTTGGGGTTTCAACCATGGTGCGGACATTCCACTTTCCTAGTCGGATTTTAGTTTTGGGCCCCGAGTCATACCTCCGACTTCCTGCTGGGGGCTTCCATCAGAAAAAGTTATACTGCCATTTATTAGGCTCAAGTGCAGTACAGGGTCTGTAACTGTAGCATTTCCGTTACTTGATGGAAGTTTTATGCGGTGGGGTGGTGCCCAACCCGCAACCCGTGGGACCAGGTGCTGAATTTCATCTGGTCTCTATACTGAAACCTGCCTGGCTAGGTTGAACCTGCCAGCCCCCACCTCTAAAGTTCTCAGTGGTCATCGAGACGCACAAGCCTCCCCACCACGGCAATTTACCAGCACAGGGGAAAAAGATAAGTAGCAAAAACTAACAAATAACTAACAGAAAATGCTATGGTAGCAATCTTTTGACAAGGCAGTAAACAAATGGCAGAACACCCAAACAAAAGCAATGCCTTATGCAAAAAGGCAGCAGCAATCCATTTAACAAAATATGATTTCAGTTTGCAGTCAATTTCTTGCCTTTTTTCATGTTCTGATCCTTTTTAAGCGTAATTCTAAGAGAATTTTAGGTAACAAAAAAAGCACTTAAGTAAAGAAATAATGACTTACATTATACCGTGATAATTAACAATATCATTTTGGGTACGAGGTCCAGATTTGAAGAACCTTGGGCTAGGAGATCATCCAGCCCTCAGGCACAAGCAAGACACACGGCAAGGTTGATCGGAACCCTCAACTTTTTTTGGCAAGTCAAAATTCTTGTGATAACAGCTTAACAGGGGAAGGTGTACTCAATACACTAATTTTCCCTGCAATGTTCACCCATAACACGCCTGAGCTTTAGAAAATGGAGAAATGTGAATAGCGCTATACAATTTAACTTAGATAAGCATCTCAAACACGCAGGTGTTTCTGTTAAAAAAATTACTTGTGCAAAACGTTTAACAAAAGAGTGGCTCTTTTTGAGCCATCATTCTCGCACAAGGCGCTCTAACCGGGGTCTCCGCTTTCAGTCCCGCCTTTTTCTCCGGATTCCAGTGAACAATAAGCAATGCATGCAGATTTACAATTTTCACACAGGTGGCCACTAATGCCAGTAGAACCTTCGCCTTTTCAAATGTGGATGTGAACAAAATGTTGGAAAGATTTCAGATCCAAATATATGTTAATATGCAAAACATTAGTTCATAAAAACGTATGGCATGTGTTACCCTAAAAATTTAAATGCATGCACGTCGTTAAATCTTACCTCTTTGAGCTCATTCTCTATCTGCACGGCGCGCTGCACGATAGGACCCCTCACCGCGTATTCCACCTTCTTCACGTTGGGGTTCATGGTGTCCGTGGTAAGCACCTTCCCCCGTTGACACACCACGCCGTTTTCCGTCATCTGCCACAGATCGAGTACACGGTTCGAGGAGACCTCTGTCAGAAAAATGGGGAAAGCTCCTTTAATGCCAGGCTGAGCGTATCAGCCCAACAACTTGACGCAGAAGTTCTCTAACCTCAACCCCACAACCCCCTCCCCCTTTTGGGTCGGCATGCATGTCAATGACACAAACGCTTCGGTTCACTTTTACGGCTTAAACGGTACTAAATGAGCGATATGGCTGCAAAATGAATACCTGGTGTAAGCTCCGAAGGCTCCAAAATAAAGTCAGAAACACGCCGAGTGCAGTGGTATCCCCGCACGGAGCTCGGAATTCACGAAATTAAAAGATAAAACTAGTCTTATCGCCCACTGACTTCACTGCTGCACGAAAAGTTTGGTCAAAGTTATTAATGGCAATTAAAAATGATAACCGATCACCCAAATAAAATTTAGATGGAAACACGTGCCATGATTACCAGATTAATTAAATTTAGCTTTCCTTTCTCGTTCTCTACGCACACGATAAACACTGCCCTGACCCTTCTGAAGCAAAAGCACTGAAAAACACGGACAGTCCTTGCGGCGGTCCTTATCAACAAGCCGACCGCCGAGGCACCTTGCGAGATACAGGGTCGATGTTTTACTGAAAGGTGCCCATCCTTACATAAATGTGTAACTGGACTTTTATTTTGAATGGAAGTATAATTAGTTAAACGGAAGATAGAAAATGACAGCGTAGAAAAGTTTTACCTACCACAGTTTTAACACCACCGACCACGATCTTGAAACGTGTTATGAATTAAGACCAGACAACCCAGTTTGTTGAGGACTTTAAAAATTGCGTGATGTTTCGTCATTTCAGAGCCAACTGCTCTTAACTGAAAATAACACTGTTCCCGGGGGTGTTATCAGGAAAGCACACACAGGCCACGGACCAGCTGTCAGTACCCGGCCCCCCGCCCCGACCAAAAACCCATAAACCACAACTGCAGCCCAGGGATGCAGTGTCACTTGTGCAGCTGCCCAAAAGATTGTGTGGCTTTCTCATGGGCACCTGTGGCCAAGCATCTGGATCTGCAGTGGCATGACGATTGTGATGCAGATGCCCTGCATGGCGTAGACTTCCGAATTTCCCCACTTGCACAACTGCCCACCCGCCAGCCCACCCAGCAGACTGTGCCAAATAGTAACACCATTAGCGCTTCTTCAGAGAAAGGCATCGGCGGAGTATCAGACACACTCCCACAGCGCACATTCTTTATAATAGTACTCAAATTAGCAAGAAATTCGGTCACTTTGTGATGGAATAGGCCTATTTAAAAGTGTAATTGCATGTCATATCAATTTGTAATAATAATTTATTGTAAATGTATTTACTTGCATGATGGTGACATGACAGCACATGCAAGGTTGTCTGTCAGTCATTTTATGCATGCATGAAGGATACACATGTTGGGTTTTCATGTTGGATAGACATGTTGGGTTTTCATTCTGCGTGGATTCCATGTTTCATCTGCTTCATTAAGGTTCACATAACATCGTTAGATTCCAGTGTCCGTGATAATGTGTATGCATGTTGACCGCTTGCAAACATTGATTTTGCTCAGCACTCATGGATTTTTTTGTACTTACAGTAGCTGCACTAACCTTGTTAAAGAGCCTGATAACATTTCATCTGCCGCGGAATATGTTCACAATGGTCACCACGTTTGGCCATGCAACACTGCATCCCTCCGGCCAACAGAGGGGGACATTTTAAAAGAAGGCCGGTCGCTCTGTCTATTTTGAATGGATATGTAATCCCATTGGGTTTACTCTGTATCCTGGCAATGATCCCGCCTGCTGAAGCTCAGGTTTGCACAGGAAGCCTCGTGCTCTCCATGTGGCGAGTAGACAGGGGGACCAGGTCGGAGGCTGGTTCCATTTTAGGGCTAGCAAATTTTCTGCCCTGTTCTTCCCTCTCTGGTATTTCCTCTTCTGCTTTCCAAGTTGTGTGAACACATGTTTTTACCACTGATCCGTGTCCCATGTGGCATCAAAAACCCAAATTAGTGAACAAGCTGCCACTGTCTGTCACTGAATACGTTAATGTCTAAATGTCTTTTTATTGTGAACCTGCAATTTCCTTAGGAATTAATAAATTATCGAATGCAATGTAATGTAATCTATCCTATCTATCTATCTATCTATCTATCTATCTATCTATCTTATGAGCTGGCAGACTGATCATAGTAATATCCTATCATTTGCCATCTACTGTGATTAATGTGAGATAGAGACAAAATAGTTACTACTCCTATACCATTCACAAATAGCATGCATTAAGAACACTTCTTTAATCCATTTTGGCATGTTAAAATGGCAACACGGTGGGTGCCATTGTCCATGTTGTTCATCAAAATCAATAAAATTAGCCAGCTGAGAGACAAACTGGAAACAACTGAAGTGTTAGTACCCCCAATCTTACTTTCACTATGGGTCAAAAAACCAACTTCTGATTATTCCCATAAAATATTAAACAAAAATGATGTTTGTAAAAAATGTCTATATTGTAACACAGCACACAGACACATGGCGAGGTACCTCTCCAGGAGGATGGAACCAGGAGACAGTCCACTGTCTTCTGTGTCCTTCTCTGTGTCCTCTTCCAACCTCGACACCCTTGAGCTTGGAGAGGGTGGTGACGTCAACCTCCCTTGTTCCCACCCCCAATGTACAAATCAAGTCTATTCAAGGAAACTGACTGGGGTTCAATGAGGGGGTGTGTGATCTTAGCCAGGAGTAGCAAGAACGAAGACAGGAAGAAATATAGCTTTGCTTTCTGCTACACTGCTCCATGTGGACATTGCTTTGAGATCGAGTCACACGCTGACTGCTGATCTGAGAGCAACACAGGGTGAGGCGATGAAGTGGGATATTGCAATAAGAGGAACCCTTTATTGAGAAACATGACAAGAAAGAGTGAGTGGGCAGTTTCCACATCGACAAACAAAAAAATAACCTGACCAAAATACAGACAAATGGGAAAGGGGAGGCTGGGAATGGCGCTCCAGCCTGGATAGACACCTGATACGCAGTTATGTGATCGGTCTGTTCCTCCAATGTTCGCCAAGGCACAAGTGTCACGTGGCAAGCTGCCCATCTGCCCATCTGCCTGCGTTTAACGCCTTCCAGCCCCGAACAGCTGAGTGTGCACCAACAGTGGGAGACATTCCACGCGAGTTATGGCTCGCATTTTCTACAGCCCGTTCCGTGCACCGTCTGGCCTCTTCCTCTTGATGTTCCGGGTTCTGTTTTGACCCTTTTAAGAAATCACTTAAATTTACTTAGTTTTAGCCAAAGTGGCTGACACCCTACATGGTTTGAGTTTGTTTATAGTTGAGTTTATAATTTAATGGCTTATTTGGATTATTCAAACACACTCAACTGCACCAGCACCAAAATATATCATCAAATCCGAGGAGAATTTACTCAGAAGTCTGCATCACGATTTGGCTTCCAATCCTTGAGGCGGCAGCTTTTTATAGACACTATAACACATTGAACAAGTTACCATACGCCAGCCATTTCTCCAGTTCAGGAGAATAATGAACTTTATTATAAATTGTGCAGTAAAATCACTGAGGTTCCGGGAGATGTGCAGTTTGTTCTCCATCAAGCCTGAGATTTTAAAGAAATGAGAGACAAAAAGCTGCAGTTGTTGATCTGTTAAAGGTCCAGACAAGTCAAAATAAAACCCATGTTATGTAATACTTTGTTTTTTCTAGCCCATTGACATGAAGCAAGGTACTTTTTTTTTTTTAAAGGAACCAAATACTCACTTTTATGGGTTCTTCAGTGTAAGTCAACCCTACAAATACATTTGGAGACCCCCCCACTATAAACACGAGTACGAGTCTGGGCCAGTCCTACGACTACCATCCACCTCACCACCACTAAGCTGGGACAGGGATGAGATCCAGAACCCCGCCTGGAATACTGTACCTTATGCAAACTATAAATGTGCATGATTCATGAATATCTACCAAAAATACAGATTAACACGCCTGTTTTACACATTTCACAAGACTGGCGTCATAACACAAAAGAAGAAAAATTAAAAAATGAAATCCAGAGTGGCAGGAGTGGCGACTTTATAATAAATCTTTAATCTGGAATCACATAAACATTGGCTTCAAACAGAATGACGACAGATTCAGAACCTGGGTGCTGGGAGGAGGTCAGCTGACAGTTAGCAGCCGGCTGGAATAGCAAGAAAAGCGGAAGGTTTGGAGGCACGTAAAAGGGTAAAGGTGACGTGTGAAGGAATGCCATTAAGCTGCCTGACAAAGGGAATTACGGCTCTCTGTGGGGGTGATTAAACCAAGGAGCCAGAGTCATATGATCAGTTATTAAAAAGTCAACCTTTTGTTTGTGCTGAGAATTTCCAGCCAGTCATCTCATTCCAAGGTGCACCTGCAAGCCAGACACCCACTTCACTGGACAAATATCTCTCCCCCCCAGGCCCCGCAATGCATGCAAATCTACTAGTATATACAGCAAATGTATTTGGGACTAAATCAACCAATAAATACATAAATAAATTAAGGCCTCATCATCTACTTCTTCCACAGCGTCTGCTTCGAAAAACAGATCCAGTGTGTAAATACCGCCCCAAGCAAAGCATCTCTCAGTCACGCACCAAAAACAGTATTAACCCAAGCTATAACTTGCCCTGCCCATGAGTGGTGCATTAGCACACACAGAGGGTGAACCCCATCATAAGGTAGTGAATCATAACCTGTGTGGTCATGGTATTAACTCCGTCACCATCAGGAATTGTGGGGACACAGGAACTACAGGGATGCTCTACTCTCACAGTAACTAAGGCATGTGATCTTCCTGGTACAATGTGAACCATTAATCACTATTTAACAAGCAATAGATCATAAGCTTTCATTCTTAAAAATAAACTGTAGTTTTAAGCTGTATGGAATCTGCATAACGGAAACAAAAAATAAACGATGTGAAAAAACAAGAGCACCCACGGTTTTAGAGGAAGACCTCAGTCTGTGATGGGCGTCCATGAACGTCCGTAGATTTAAAAAGGCCAAAAAAGAAAATCAGTGCTCATTTGTTACACCGTTTACATTTTGTTAGGGGTAAAGTGCTACTTCTCATCCAAATTAGAAGTAAATGCACTGAATTTCCACCAGGTGGTAGCAATGAGGCATCTTCAGGGCAAAGCTCTGGAGGAAAGTCTGGAATGTTATAAACTTCAGGGTAAAAGCACTCATTCCAGGTCACAGCTCTGCAGGTTGCCACCAAATTCTAACACAGAGCTAAATACAAGCCTGTGCTGGTCTGCTGTAGGACAGAAGGGATTGACAAATCATTCGAAAAATGTCCAACTAAAAAAAAACAATAACGGGGGTGGGGTATGAAAATAGTGCCCAAAATCGGGTTAACAGGAAGATACCGAAACACACACAGGTGATGAAATGCCCTGCAGGGTAAATGCTGAAGCTGTGAATCTTGAACTTTCAGTGGCCCGTGTGTGTGTGTCAGCGCTCGTGTATTCAGCAGCTACATCAGTCTACAGCAGGGCTCCTTAGTGGCAGCAGCGTCCTCTTCTGGGGCTCTCAGCTTCAGCAGTGGTGGGTCTCCACTGGCAGGGGTAAAGTAGACCGCCCCCTCCTGGGGGGTGCTGGGTACAACATGCTGTGTGGGCAGAGCAGGAGCGAATCCCTCTTCTTCTGCTGGCAGGGGTGGCACTGGGGGAGTGGCCAGAGGTGGGGGCGGGGCCGGCTGTTTGTGGAGCTTGGCAGCGGCACGCTGGCGTTTGAGCTCAGCCAGTGTGTGGTGGGCCTTCTCCCGCGTCATGCTGTCAGCCTCGCCTCCTCCCGGGGCCAGCTGGTAGGAGGCGCTGCGCTCCATGCGGCTGCCCTCGTGTAGCTCCCCCGGCAGCGAGACGGAGGACAGAGGCGTCGCTCCATTACCCAGAGGTTCCCTCTTCCTCTCCCCACCCTCCTCATCCTCAGCATTCAGCACCACTGGAGCCTGAAAATGGACAGGTTAAATTACAGTTAAAGGACCTTAGGCAGACGTAATTTACATTACCTCACCAAAAATGCATGCGGAAAAATGAAGTATGAATTGTTCTTTAGGTATACTGACCTCGCCCTGGGATTTATTTGTTTTCAGTACTAATATTTTCTTCCAAATATTTAAAAACATGGCAAAGCAGTCAGATACCTGCATGCAGGTATCTGCAACAGGACCTGATGCAGATTTAGGGGGTTACTAATATAATAATAATGATCCATACTTTATTGATCCCCGTGGGGAAATTGTCTTTATGCCTGCAGGGTTTGAACCGGCGACCTTGTGATTACACAGGCTTAGCCCACTGAGCCACATGCTTCCCAGTATGCACCAGTGCAGTGTTGCACCTGCTGAAAATACCTCTGGCTTACAGTTAAAATTGAACAGTTTTTCATGGTTTTAATTTTAAAAACATTCTGGAAATCATCTCCCGACCCCTGGTAACCCTTGCCCTAGCGGCTCGTCTGTTGGACCACTGAAGGGGGTACATCAATCCAAAGTGTTTGTTCAAGGAATCAAGGATTGAGTCGGTGTTAATGAGGACCCACCAGGGTGAGGTGCTGGTCCAGCTCGGCGTCCGTCTGCCTGTCCTCATCGTCGTCCGGTGGCTCCGCCTCCCGCCCCCGCTCCTGCCATACCACTGCCTCTTTGTGGTGCTCGCGGCGGTACAGGCTGGAGCGCTCGTTCACGCTTGTCCGTCGCACCACCTTCCTGCGTATCCAGGGGAGGAGGGAAGTCAGCCGTGTAGCAGTCAAGGCACAAGGGAAGCCAATGCAGACACCTGCCCCCCCAACTCGCCCTCTGCTGCCCGCGCTGGAGGCCCTCCTCTGCAGCGTGCCTTTGCGCCGGTCCTGACTCTTCATGATGGCATCATGCTTGTGCTTCAGATCCAGCAGCTTGACCCTTACCTCCTCATCTGCACAGACATCTGCACATCGTGGGGACCAGAACATCAAGAAAAGCCAGCTGGCCTAGACGCATGATGCTACACGACCTAAAATGTAGCCTGGGACCAAGAATCTGAGAACGGGCCGCATGTTCAGCTCCCAGCAGCCCCACTGCTGCACCCAAAAGCAACATAATTAAAGCAGCAACAAATACAGTATAGTAAGTAGCAGCAGTGTATACAGGGGCGGGGTCACAGGGGCATTGGACCCAGCTGAAAGTTGTGTGGCCCCCTCCCCTGTTACATATTCAAAACATACCACTGGCTAATGATATGGTTGCCCCTCTCTATGATTTAGGCTCCAATGTTTTCCAAGAAATCCTCAAATTGTCCCTGCTAAGTACAGTTTGTACTATTGCCAGATGTTTCAATAAAGACTTCAGTGAAACTAAACAATAATAAACCAGCATGTCACACATTTTTAATAAAGTTGATCCAAAGGGTCTATGTCACAGAGCCCCACGTCAGCCTCTCGAGGGTCTGTGTCACAGAGCCCCACGTCAGCCTCTCGAGGGTCTGTGTCACAGAACCCCAGATCAGCCTCTCCAGGGTCTATGTCACAGAGCCCCACGTCAGCCACTCGAGGGTCTGTGTCACAGAACCCCAGATCAGCCTCTCCAGGGTCTATGTCACGGAGCCCTCTCCAGGGTCTCTGTCTCACCCAGAGGCGTCTCCTCCAGGATGGACTTGGCATGGAGGTCGGCTCCATGAGCCACCAGCAGTTCCACCATCTGCATCTGGAAAAAGGAAACGAGGATGATCACTTCAGGCCCTGCAGCAAAGGGGGACGGCCAGCGCAGGTTGGGTGCCGACCACAGGTCTGGCAGAGAGTGGTTACGACCCCCATGGGCCCCCTGGATACCCTGGAGCAGGAAGCCTGTGACTTTTTAGATACAAGAGGGCCGACAGTTTGCTTTTCAATCATTTACAATTCTATCCAAAATACTTTAACCATTTAACCCAATGACTCACAGTGCCATCGTCTTATAAAATGAGCTTGAGACTGGTCACATCCCACACAGAGCATGTTATATGTAGAACTGCCTCTGAAAGTTTGTTTTACCCTGATCACAGTTGGTTTGGCAAACTGAGGTCTGGCTAAAGACATATTAGAATCAGGCCCACAAACCAGTTTAAGAACAGTTATTATCCCTCTGCAAAACAGAGCAATAACACTACAACTGTTTCCTTGTGAAACTTTGCACATTGTATTTTTTATTTCGGCATGTCTTCTGTGTATTTTCTACTTATCCGATAAATACGAACCGCTACATTACCTAGTCATATTACTGCTTTGTGAGTGTTGTCTATTCCTGTTGGATGCTTTATGTTATTGACTGGATAATGCGAATAAGAATTCATACCCTTTCCTATCCTTGTATACTGATATACAAAAAGCAAATAGAATCCTGTTCCCTGTGACTGTGCTCTGCCACATGGACCTGCAGTACCCACATGTCCCCAGCAGGCGGCGGCGTGCAGCGGTGTCCAGCCATCACAATCCTTCTCGCCCACTGGTGCCTTCTGCTCCAGCAGGAGTTCCGCCACCGACTGCCATCCATTTGCAGCGGCGATATGCATCTGAGGCATGTGTGGGAATAATGAGTTCCACGACAAACCGTCATGCAGGAGTTAATTTAATAGTAGAGCTGCTAGGTAAGAGAAAGTCACACTTGTAAATGAAATGTACTTCAAAACTTTGATGCCCACTGCCCATCATAACGATTGCTGGGAGGGGTTTGTCCTACATGGCTGACCCAGTCTGCCTCACCAGCGTAGTGCCATTGTCGTCCTTGGCTCCGAGTTCCGTTCCACTCAGGACCAGGTCCCTCACGTCTGCCAGCATCTCCATCTCCTTTGCCGCGCGACACTCATCGATGCGCTCCTGCGTTATGCCTGTGTGAAGACATGAAGTTTGGGGGGGTCTGGTGCCATCTGCACTCGCTCATGAGATGCATGTGCTTACGTTTGTGCAAAAAATAGAATTTACGCCCTCAAGACAGACGGACAGCCCCAAAACACACAAAAGTGGGACAATCACCCTGCTCAGCCATAACCGTTTCAATAAGTTCCAGCGTGGCCTCGTCCTCGCACAGGTCGTAGGGCATGTTCCCATCGGCGTTCACTGCCAGCAGGTCGGCGCCACTGAGCAGGGGCAGAGAGAAGAAAAGTGCCATTGAGGGCCAAGCAGAACTTCACCTTGGTAAAGCAGGTTGTGTCTGAATGTGCACACACTTGTACAGGCCACCATGTTCCGCATGAGGAAGATTCACTCCTGGCCAGAGGACAGACAACACTGGAGTCTAGCTGCTGGACATACTCTGATGCAACCAGATCCAGCATCTGAACGTCTCCATTTGAATGTCACTGTCTGCATGCGACTGAGCCACTGTGAGTTAAGGATAGAGTCCAGACTAAACTCCAAATTAATCTGCCCTCAAAAACAGGCTCTCTTTAGCTTTGCTTGAATCAAACGAGCCTCATAATCTAAAGTCATGGTAGTCATGGTACATTTATAGTCATCTTCCAGATATACAGTCTGGACTTTCTAGTTTTAAAATTCCTTCTGGATTGTGTATTGTAGAGCAGGGTGTTATAATTCGCTCATAAAAATGCGACATATGATCACCACAGAGCTGATAAACTGAAGTTACTGTTTACAAGAATTCTACACATGCTTAACCTGCCAAAGTGCCACTGGAGTTTGCCAGAAAAGGGGGCCATGCATCAAACTCAACATGCCCCCTCGGAAACTCACGATTGCACAAGGAGCTGCACCAGCCGCGTGTGACCACAGGTGGCGGCGGCATGCAGAGGGGTCCAGAGTTCACTGTCACAGGCATTGACGCTGGCGCCCGCCTCCACCAGGCAGCGGACCAGCTCCTCGAAGTCGTCGATGCAGCACTAAGGGACAACGAGCAAAGCGATTACACTCGCCTGCCACGTACAGGTACACATGGCACTCAACTCCCAGCATACATCAGTCACACTTTAACTGGACCAGTTAATAGGTGTGTAACGGCACACAGAATTCATGCTTCAGGCAAACCTCAGTTACGGGCTCAAAAAAAAAAAAATTATATATATATTCTCATAATGAACTTCTACCAAGTACAGTCACATATCCGTATCGATATACACCTCTATAACCGTTATTATTATTTAGCCTAGTCTGAATTTCCAGGCAAAAGCAACTTAAATGCCATGGGAAGACTTTCAGAGGCTGTTTCTGCCCTACTCTAGTCATACACACACTGGGATGATGTCATCTCAAATGAGTTAGCATGCTGGATGATGTCATCTCAAATGAGTTAGCATGCTGGATGATGTCATCTCAAATGAGTTAGCATGCTGGATGTGTTTCCAGCAACACTGACCCCCTGCAGTTCGCATACCGGTCTGGAATCGGGGTGGATGATGCTGTCATGTACATGTTGCACCAAGCCCTCTCTCACCTAGAGCAGGCAGGGAGCACTGTGAGGGTCATGTTTTTTTACTTCTCCAGTGCTTTCAACACTATCCAGCCTGCACTACTGAGAGGGAAGCTGGAGGGAGCCGGTGTGGGCAAGCAGCTGACTGCATGGACCATCGACTACCTAACCAACCGACCGCAGTATGTGAGGCTCCATGACTGTGTGTCCGAGACGGTAATCTGCAGCACGGGCGCGCCGCAGGGCACGGTTCTCTCACCCTTCCTGTTCAGCCTGTACACTTCTGACTTCCGTTATAATTCGGACCAGTGCCACCTACAAAAGTTCTCGGATGATACAGCCATCATCGGATGCGTATCAGACGGGAACGATCAGGAATACAGTGGGGTCATCAGTGACTTTGTCGGCTGGTGTGAGACTAATGCTCTCCAAATCAACGCCAGCAAGACGAAGGAGATGGTCATAGACTTTAGGAGGAAGGCACCCCCTCCAACACCGGTGAGCATCCAGGGAAAAGTCATTGAGGTAGTGGACTCTTACAAGTACCTGGGTGTTCGCCTCAACAATAAACTGGACTGGACTACAAATACAGACGTCCTGTATAAGAAGGGCCAGAGTCGACCTGCTCTACCTGCTGAGGAGACTGAGGTCCTTCGGAGTACACAGGACCCTGTTAGGGACATTCTACGATTCTGTGGTAGCATCCGCCCTTTTCTATGCAGTGGCCTGCTGGGGGAGCGGATGCACGGAAAGGGACAGAAGCAGGATTGACAAATTGGTGCGGAGGTCTAGCTCTGTGCTGGGATGCCCTCTGGAGACTGTAGAGGTGGTGGGTGAGAGGAGGATGCTAGCTAAGCTGACATCCATCATGAACAACCCACATCACCCTCTGCATGAGACTGTGAGTGTGCTGAGCAGCTCCTTCAGTCAGAGACTGATACACCCTCGCTGCAGGAAGGAGCGCTTTCGCAGATCATTCATCCCGACAGCAGTTAGACTCTATAACACATCATGATGTCATGAGTCACCCAGATACTTACCTCTACGGTCACCACTACTTACCACTTCATACATAACGCACCTTATAGAGGTAAATGCAGCTGTAGTAGTGAAATAGTTGATATTTATTATTACTTGCACTTTTTCCCACAACCCACTATCCATATATTACATACTGTGTATGGGTGTACATAGGCACTACTGTTGTATTTAGTGTTTTATCTTATTATTATTTATTTTTTTCTTGTATTCTTATTCTTGTATTTTTATATTCTTGGATTACTCTTGTACTCTTTCAGGCTATCTGTCTAGAGCTGTGATAATGCACAAATTTCCCCACTGTGGGATCTATAAAGTCCTATTCTATTCTATTTTATTCTATACATATCCGAGTCTGACATAACAGATCCGACAGACAGTCTTGGTCATACTCTCTTTCCAGGGCTGGTGTAATTTATTGGGAAACCAAACAATTCCCAAACCACTGATTGTGTCTGACTGTAACCAGCATTAGCTGAAACAAACTCACAGTCACAACTAGCATGTTTCCCCTGCTGAACATCTACTTCTGAATGTAGGTTCCAACCATATCAATAATGTATTAATTTGTCTCATCGTGTGTACTGAGCCGAAAATGTGCCAAACAGTGTATGACAAATGTGTGTGTACTATTACAGCCCTACCAGCCAGTGTTCATGTTCATTAACACTTTAACCCTCAACATACATTTCTGATAGCAACTGCAGGAACATATTACTGAAGGACATTATAAAGTTCATGTCATAAACAGTCTGGCATCAGCACTTTTCTGCACTGTACAGCAATCCTGACGGCAACATTTTAGAACCCAGGTCTGCCTTTCTGAGTCGCGTCATTAACGAAGCACAAAGTTTGTGTTTGTAAGGCAAGAAAACCCCCCCAGTGTACCACACTCCACAGCTGCGAGGTATGATGCCCTGAGCCCCCCCTTTCCCAAAACACACACACAGAAACAAAGATTACATCTGTTCTGACGAGGCCCGGCCAGATCACACCCTCATTTGCATGTCACCTCTATGGATTTGCTAAGTAAACCTTCTGTGTTCTTCCTGCAGGGCAGGGGCCTGGGCAGATGCTGAGATCCACCTCTCACACGAGTCTCTGTGGCAGACTCTGCCAGATCTGTAGTAGCTCCTTTTGTTTCCATTCACTGGCACAGAACACTCAGAGCCAGCCACCAAAGGGATACACGTCACATACATCTGACACTCACAAAACAGAAGAATGAGCGTGTGCTGTGGGCAGTACCTGGTGTAAGGCTGTGAGGCCGTCCTCATTGAACAGGTCTGGGCTCACACCACTACTAAGCAGTTCCTTGACTGAGAAGAGAGGGAGACATGATTCCATCAGCGGTGTTAAAATAAAAAAAAAAAAAAGGTTACCAAAATACTTAGCTGACCCTCGATGGCGTGACGTTCCCTATCACACTCATTCCTGCTTCCTAAACCCTCACTCTACATGTCGGCATGTGCACATTCATCTCATTAAACTTTCTACAGTACTAGAAACTAGCAAAGTTTAACACTGCATGAGCAGGCCCTCCATATATTTGTCTACGTGTCAAACTTGTATCCCTTTACATTGTACATTTCATTTGTTTTGAAGGAGTCATGACGTGATATCCGTTTTGCTTTTTTCCCCCGAAATGATGAATGTTTTTTTTTGAGAGAACAGCATCAGCCAGTCCCAGGGAATTAATTTGCTGACCCTGGGAAAGGAACCAGCAAGCAACCTTCTGATCAGAAGGACAGCATCTTAACCTGCTGATCCACACACCATATATATGTATATATCGCCTACCCCCGGCCTCTGCTCAGGGGATGGCCCAAACTCACCCTCCTCCAGGTCATTGCGAGCAGCAGCCTCCAGCAGCGTGATGTTACTGGGGAAGGTGACCCTGCGGCTGTGGGCCTGCTGTCCCGCCTTGGCTCCTGCGTCACTGTGGGTGACCTTCTCCATCTGTGACCAGCCCTTCAGCTGCTGGGCACGCCGCTTCTGCGCATGCTTGAGTCGCTCGCCGGCCGTCAGTCGGCCGACTGCCGGCATCTCCGCCAGGAGCTCCGCGTGCTCAGCCATGCTGGCTCCGTGCAGCCCCCCCCCCCACAGTCTCGTCACCCAGTCTTCACCCTGGTCGGAATCGCTTATACCGCCTCCCCCTGTAAGACACCTGGCTATTCAGGTGCCAGGTGTGGATGCAAGCAATCCCAGCAGGCCTGGGTGCTGAACTGGACACCCAGTGACCAAGGCCAGGATAAGACTTCCAAAAAGTCAGTCACATGAAAGGGAACCTATATGCCCCTTAAACAAACCTCATTCAGTTAGTGATGAACAGGCCAACTCATCCTATACCCAAAGTCTATATGAGGAACTCTCCCAGCTGTCCTGGTCCATGGATCAAGTCACCCCAAATCAACCTCAGGGCCCACCAACACTCCTTCAGGTCACTAATTCCATGACTGTGCTATCAAGGCCAGGGTTTTGCAACACTCAAGACCAGAGAGGGCACCAGTCTCCTTGACCAAGAAATTGACAGAGAATGAGATTCTCCTAGAAGGACCATACTGCAATGCTACTGGGTAAGAATTTGGGAATGACTTGGTCAGAGACCTGATCTATACAAGGACTATACTCTGCAGCTAATCCAGCACAATATCATCCCTGTTCAGTCATCAAATTTATTTGTAAATTGGGGCATTACCAGCAGAGTACAGCAAAATATCTGTTGGATGAGAAGGACTGGGTCAGTTGACCAATATCTGTTCCTAACCCCCTTGACAGACGACAGGCCATACATCAAGGTCCACAGGCAATACTGGGCGCAGCATTGTCATCAAAACGCATATCCATTTTCAAGGTCAAAAAGCAGAGCTTTCCTGGAAGGGACGCTGGCCGGGACACTTCTGGCCCAAGGCTGGTCCTGAAGAGAGCAAAGAGAGGAAAGAGTTCAGATGAATCCCACTGCTAGCCTCTTCTTCTCTTGCAGGAATTAATATTACTCTACAATCACAAATCTGCCTTGAATAAAAAATAATGCTAGACATGAACTCAATTTACTTCAGTTTGTGAAGGGAGGTAAAGCCATCATTCAGAATATGATGGTATGTAAGCTCAAAGACAAGGTCTTTGCACAGAACACTTCATATTGTTGTAACCCGTAAAGAAGCACACTCCCCCCAGCAACCAAAAATGGTTACGACATCCCATCAGTTTGACCAGCCATGCAAGTAGCACTTTGGTTCTCAGAGAATCAGACATTCCTCACGTCCACATTTGAAAGGCGATGAAAAGTAAAGCCGTTAAGCATCCACAGACCTTGCCACCTGACTAAGACACGGGATATACCCGGTGAAACGTCACTGAAATAAAATATTTTTCCCAGAAAAAAACAACAACTTGATATGAGATGCAGGCTCTTTGTGGACCCCAAGTCTCAACCCCCCAACTCCAGCACGCTCTTCGGGAATGGGGGAAACAAGAGATGGGCAGATCTCATTAATGATTGACACCCCTGGCAGTGATGCCAAATGCCCAGCCGATGCCAATGTGACGGACTGAACGAAACTGGACAGGTGATCGGTGATCGCTGAAGAGTGGTGCATGGGGTGGGGAGACATTTTTTGGGTGGGAATTTATGTCCGTGGCTCCAAAAATTGGAGCCCAGCTCACCCCCAAGCAGTGTGACTGGGCCAATCTGCTAAGCCACCCCCTTCCAGGCAAATCATCCATTATTCAGCCAGTGTGCAGGAAGAGAAGCAGGGTCAGCTAGATGAAGCTGAACGGAAATACCTCAGACTGCTGCCCGTTGGTGGTGGGATGGGGGGGCCCAGCACCCAATTCACTCATCCCTAAACATAAATATCACCTGCAGAAGCCCTTTCACTCACTCAATGAGTGGCAACAGGTTACTACTGCTTAGCAGTGCACATTAAAAAGTGAGCGAAGAATGAACATTTAATGGCAGTTAAAACTACTCTGCAAAGAATAACAACTTTGATGAACAAGCAAAAATTTCATAAATAAACAGCAGCTTTGGCTTAGAAAAAACATTAGAAAAAGTTCAACTATTTAGGTGAGACCAGGGGACAACTGTTGAATTTTGACATTTTTATAAAATGTAAAAGAATGACTGCAGGAAAAACTGGTTTTCCCTCCCGTCTCCCCTATAACTTTAGCATCTCACAGACATTACTTTTTAAGCTCTGCATGAGTGTGTATGGTTTATTTAAAGGAAAAAAAAACACCCTAAAAAGTTACTGCGCTGCCTCATAAAACGTGACAAATTACCTACTAACAGCTATTGAAATAACACTCCTTTAATTTAAAAGATAAAGGAGGACAAGTTCAGCTTAGTGCACCAGCCATTTAAGAAATGCTTCCCTGCCAGACGCCACTAGTACCATTAGAGGGAGCCGCAGAGAAACCTTTGATCCCTGTGAGTATGTGGGGACGGCTGGCTGTCCTCAGCTAAATAATTTCTTTCCATTGTGGTGGTGCTCGTGCACCTGAGGGAGGAGTACAGAGCGCCGAGCCCATCTGCAGCGGAAGCGGCTGCCCTCAGTCTCATTCTAAGCTTCCTGATCAAGCCTGGAAGATCATGGGAATGCCCATATTGGCTTAGCAGACTGATGTAGTAGCACATTATCTTATCACAGGTCGAAACCCTTGGCTAAAGCAGTTAGCACTTAGCGGTGAGTCATTGTATGGTTGCAGCAGCATGACAGCTTTTGTTACCATCAACACGAAATGGGGCATTAACACAAACCGGAAAATGTTCGCAAATCCTTTGTGGGGGGGTGGGGAGCAAGGGAGACTGTGCCACACCTTGACTATGGAGGCGGCTGGCGTGTACATATAAAGAATGCCTTTCAACACATCATGAGCTAGTATGCTTTTTTTTTTTAAACTACACACAGCATTAGAGGTCTATGCTTTCCAATGGACAGGAAGAGCAAGATACACATCCAGCAGCTGCTTCCTCTCCCTTGTAGAAAAGAAATGGAAGCCATTCAGGGGGAGATCAGGAGGCAATGCTCTGCAAAACCGGATACAGCCGCTAGCCAGGAGATTTGGGAGGAACCTGCACCCGAACAGACCTTAGATATTTGCCAGACTGTTTTTATGGTGCACATTATCACCAACCTTATTCAAGGTGCGAAAGTGCAAAGTGCAATTTTGCATATATAAACTCAAACTCTATACAACCATGAGAGTGGGTGTCGTTTTTATGAGCTATCGGGGGACATATTTTACATATGGAATGGGAGGAGGGGACACAACAACCACCATCACTTTCAGATCCACACCGTGTAGGCCGAGATGATTGTACAGCTGCTCACGCATCCAACACATGCCAATCAAACAATGATTCCTTTGAGCGTTCAATGACTGCCACCCAGCTCCAAGAGAACACAGTGTAATGAAAAGGATGGCTTTCATTTTTGAAGCAGTTAAAAGGATTTGCTGCTGAAAGTGGGTTGCAAGCGGTGGATCTTAAAACATTTTTACTTTGATTCCTAGATGGCCCTTGACCACTCAAAATAACTCGAAATAACCCATACAGTTTAGGACCATATGAAGCCATTATTTCATGGATTTACAGATGACACAGTCACCCTGCCTTGCACTCACACACATGACAGCAGTGTAGCAATTTCTGCTAAAAGCAGTAGCATCCAGGTGTTATTATATGAATAAATAAGCCAGAAGGCAAACAAACAAAGGCAGCATTGTGAACAGGAATCCGAGGACTTCCTGGTAAGGCCGGATAGAAAGGTCAGAGCAGAGTGCACAATATGACACATACATCCTGTGGGGGGGGCACCAAAGCATTTTATGTTATAGTCATATATACATTACAATAATACCTCAAATACCAAATACACACACACTCAAACATACGAAGTTCAGTGGAGCGAATTCTCCCTCCACCATAAACGCTCCCTATAAAAATTACACAAGCGTTCACCTTGGACTGCATCATTTCAAAGACCAATCCCATAATAAATTAGGATCAGAAAACCACCCAGCATACTTCAGGACAAAGACGAGGTGCTTGAGTAGGGTTCCTCAAGCCTGAAGGCCTGACACAATAGGGATGAAGCCACCACAAATTAATGCTTGGCACGCTGCCCCAAACAGTTAATTACCAATAGTCTAGGCTTTGAAGTAGTAATAACGAATAAATTTAAATTAGGCCTAAATTCTAAAAATGCAGGCTGGGGAGAAGTTGCAAATTATTTTAACCACTAACTTTGTCACTTTCCAGGCTGGCTGTATATTGCTTTGTGTACTCCCTTCTTTCAGGTAGGCAGAGTTGTTTTTGAGATTTTACAAGTTCTGAGTAAATAAGGAGCCTCTGTCTCCATGTCTGCTGACCCAAGGAGACCACATAGAGTAGCTGTACCAACTTGATTAAACCTGCCACCTTATTCACTTGTCCATGAGGGTGACCCAAGTGCAGTGGGGCACCTCACACCTGGAACACAGCCATGCTTAAAGCACTAATGAAAATGCCCGCCCTGCCTTTTCTTATTGGGTCTCTGTCCAGCCTCTTTCTAATGTCAAAACCTTCTGGCATCCCTGCACTCATGGCTATTATGAATCACCGACCATTAAACTCCTACACTTCATGACTACACCAAATTGTTCTCACCACTGAATGATAAGATGTTACAACATTCTACAGAGTAAAGTCTGAAGGCATCTGGAGAAAGATAGAGACTTAAGTACTATTTATATAAACATAAATATGCTGACCCATGTGGACATGGGACACATCAGTTTAAAATAAACAGGTTTTATTTAATACAGTGGCCTGTACTACGAAGCGGGGTTACTGGCTTCTCGGGGTAACTTGTCGGATTTAAGGTACCACAGCCTAAATGGACTTCATATTTGTTCACTTACATTTTGCTCAGACTACCTTAAATCCGACAAGTTACCCCGATAAGCCAGTAACACCGCTTCGTAGTACAGGCCACTGGTCATCTCTCTCTTACACACACAGACTTCTTTGAAGGCATACAGGCCCACAAGCTCAGCATCAATAACAGTACGGTCTTCACACTTAACTGTGGCACGTAGCACAAAGGAACCCACTATATCTGTTTCTAGCCCAACACACCGCAGACAAACTGAATGTGTTCCATCCAGTATGCCCTGTCTATTGCTCCACCTTCAGACATTAGCTTGAAATTGAGTTCAGACCAGAAAGACCCAAGCAGTTTCTGGTCCCACCCAAAGGAACAAATTACAACTGTGGACCAGAAGACGAAGGAAGGTTCTCCGTAAATAGATTTTTTTGTTTATTTTTATTTAAACTATAGGGGGAGGTAAAAAGGAAACTGTCTGTTTCAGTGGACTGGGAGGCAGTTCCTGATCTATACCCACACAGTAGTGAGCAGAAAGAAATGCCCCAGAAAGTCAAATTATTTATAACCCAATTCACCCCCTTGTTCACAGCGGATAGCACTCACTGAATTTCACAGAATGACTGGCCTGAGCAACCCAACTAGCCTCTGGGTCATCTCCACTCATGAGCTACACTCCATGGAGGGCTGTGTAGGAGAACATCGAAAATTCCCTTTATTAATCCCATGAATTAAGTTCATCTTATCTTAGCAATTCCATACAGAGGTCTGTTTGATGTCACATTCAAAATGTGGATAAAATGCTATGCATTTCTAACATGTAATTTAATATACAATTTATTGAGGATTTGTCTATATTCAACCCAAAAGCAACTCATTGAAACTAAGCTTGCCCATGCTCTGAGGCATTTTGTTATTTTGTTTGCAATTGAGTCTAAATGTCACATCCGTAACACTGGAATTGCTCAAGAGCTTATTCTCTAGTATAAAACACACAAAATGACAAAGAAGAGCAGAAAACTTTTTAAAGCTTCTATTACACGTTTTAATTTAATAGTATTTAATATGCAAGAAGTAGTAAAAACAAAATTGCTAGGTGGTAGTGCAGGTGTTTTAGATTCATGGCACGGTTTGCACAAAAGGCCACATTAACATTTAAAACACTTGTACTGCAATAGCCCATGTTCATACAAGGAGATGGGGACACATCTTTGATCAACGGATACTGAAAGACAAGGGGGAGGCAGTCAAACAAACACACACACACACACACACACACACACACACACACACAAGCAATTCTGAATAAACAGCTTTGCGCAACAAAGGTTTGCCACAATTCCCAGTGGTATAATCCCCACACAACTCTCTGTAAAGTCTCCACCCAACCCCAAAGAATTAATGTGATTAACACACAGAGCTGTTGGAGGGTTCCAGCTGAAAATGGGTGTGCTGCCTAAGCTCGGTCAGGTGCATGGCTGGTTTTGAACCATATTTGCCCCGTAAATATTGAAAATGGGAGACATACGGAAGGGTACAAGAACTGAAGAAGGTAATGAAATACACAGAGAAAAAATGATCGAGAGTAAAAGGAAAATGATGGATAGGGATAAAGAGCAAGTGAGAGAGAGAGAGAGAGAGAGAGAGAGAGAGAGAGAGAGAGAGAGAGAGAGAAAAAGGAAGCCAGAACATCCATCCATCTTCCTACCACTTATACAATTCAGGGTCGTGGAGAGTCTGGAGCTTATCTAAGGAAGCATAAGGGCATAAGGCAAGGGAGCAAGCAAAGCTGAGAACTTAAACATCCAAGGAGGATGGGGAAGGGAGACACTGATGTAAATGCACTGTTTATTTTAAGAATGGTGCAACAGCCAAGAAATACTTCAGTCTTAAGGGAAGCATGAATCCAGCCCATCCTGGGTAGGGCAGAGGAGAGGTCCCATACTGGGACATACCTCTCTATGTTCAGACAACACTAAACCCCATTTAAGAGTCAGACTGAGTCTAAGCAGCTGTCCCACTGGTACCATCCACACAGAAACCCATGTGCACGGGTCCCACAAACAGCACAAAGAGCCAAACTCTCTCCACACCTCACATAACCTGATCCCATCCACTGCAAGAATACAGCACTACCGGTGAGAAGCTTATACCGAGAAGATCGAAAGAGTCATGATTGACACACAACTTGTGAAGCAACACACACAGAAATAGGCAGAAAAAAATGCATCCACAAACAGGAAATCAACAAAAATGCTTAAAATACGGAGTCAAAGAAGCAATGGTACAGAAGAATCCAGTACATGAATTAGGCACACAGAATCCTGGGAGCAGGTGATCAATGTTAACACACTGAAGAACTTACTTCACAATCCCAATACGTATTTTCTTTAAAGTATTCATGTTATGTTTGAAAGAGTCATCAAGGTTTAGTTATTCTTATACAGTCAGATCGTCGTAAGGCGCAATGACAGAAGGCATGTGTCGCTTTGACCTCGGATATTTTCAATCCCCCCCCCAAGATGCAACCTCTGCCCTTTACCTGTGTCTCACAGATGTGTGTGCACAAGACAATTCTTTCAAAGAACGAACATTATATTACATAGGAAATAAGAATCACCTCTATGAACCGGCACAGCACGAACACAATCCCGCGGTCACACCAGGTTATTTATTAGAAACCTTTACGATCACTCCGTGATAACGGGACTCCGGTTCATTTGCGCAGTCCGGCTGAAACCATTTTGTCTCGTTTGGCCGAAACGTGGTGGCGCGGCACTGTCCCAGTACACCCCATCAGTACACCACATCATTTTAAACGGGGGGCACCAAACAAAACACTAAATATCTAACAAACATTTTCAACAAAGGAACTCGAGTGAGTTCACATCCCAGCGTTATGCAACCAAAAAAACGTCTCGACTGTCCACCTGTTGCCAGCTTCCCATCTCCAACGTCTTTCCCTAACCCGGACCGCTTCTCACCGGTTAGTCCGAGTCAGAAAACCCTGACTGACTCAGGGCTGGCCAGACCGTCAAAACTTATACGCAAAGTTTTACCTTCAGGAACCGGTCCACAGAGCACCCAGCGGGTCCCTGCCATCAAACGCGTACCGTTCAACGTGCCCTTATCCCCGAATTAACTGCTAATTAGCTAGCAGGCTAACGAACCCACCCTTGGCAAACTCTTCACACACAACGCGGCTCGCGAGACAACTTGTAAAACAAGTGCGTAAAGAAAAAAATATAGGTATAAAATGGTCAGAGTTACCTCGACTAGCCGTTTAACCATGAGAGCAGTGCAAAACGCCACTCGTTTCCGCGTCTGCCCTCTGCTCTCCGACTGCATAAATTCCCAATCAGCTGCTCTGTCCCCTCGCGCTGCCCCCCGGAGGGGAAAAGCTTCTCCATGACAACCTGGACACTTCTAACGTCATCAAACAGCGACCCACTAGGTGGCGACAAAATCTAGGAATTAGCTTTGGTCCCAATTCAGTTTTCAGACTTAAGATATTGCTGCCAAATTGTATATGTATTGGACTCAAATCGGTTGCCTACTGACTGACATGTTGCTGCCTAGATGTCAAATTTCTACTCATAAAACAATAAAAATGTTGTATGTAATTTAATTTAATTAAACTTAAAGTATATGAATTTATTAGAAGTAGGATCACCAGGTTTTACTGTTGTTCATAAGACTCAGAATGGCTCAATCTTCCTGCGTTTAAACTGTCTAATAATAGTCTTGAGGTCTGTAAAAAGATTAAATATCTTGGTCACTTCATTACAGATGACATGAGTGATGATGATGACATATACAGACAATGTTGTAAGTTATATGCACAGGTAAACACCATTGCACGTAAGTTTGGCTTTTGTTTTACTAAAGTTAAAGTGGCATTGTTTAAAGCATACTGCACAGCACTCTACACTGCCCAATTGTGGTCATCTTACAAAAAATCTAGCGTGCAGAATTTACAAGTTGCATATAATGATGTGATGAGAATCCTCCTTAAGAGTGCCAGTCAGATGTTTGTCACTGCAAGAGACAGCACTTTTAAAGCACTATTGAGAAGTTTGATGTTCACGTTTATGTAACGTTTGGAACAATCTACAAACAGTATTATTTTAGCACTATCAAATCCCAGTGTGAGTTGTTCACGTTATACATCCAGACTGAGGGTGTATTGGCTGAGATGTTTGTATGTTATTTCATTTTCTTTATATGTGTTTTCGTATTTATCTGTCCTGTTTTGTGTGTGGATCTATGGAGCTGAGTCTGTTAATAAAAGTGATTGATTGATTGATTGATTGATATTTATGTACTAAAAATCATTAGGTATCTTCTTGTCTCTTGGTGAGATAAAGTGTCATAATGGAGAAATAAAACAGATCTTGTATATTAGAGTGGTGGTATGTAGCTTAAGATATGAGTCTGGGTAGAGTAACGATAAAAGATTAATGTATCTCAAGAGATAAGTCAGTCACTAGCACGTGTTGTATAATGACTATTGACAGCTGATTCATGTCTCAGAACAAGTTTATCCCCACCTCTTGGTCTTCACAAGTTTCACCTCTAGTCCACTTCACAGATGAGCTTAAGTAACACTCATTTTGTTATTATATAGGTTCAGTGTCTGTATTAATGAGACTATACAGACTTGTCTTTGAACAACCTACTTATATAGGCCTACTGTTTGCACACTATCTACCAAGCTAGTTATATCATCCATCTAACTTCTAACCACTTATCCAGTGGATGGTCTCAGTGAAAATAAGCTACCCCAGGTAGCATAGGACATGAAATAGGGAAGTATCTTGAATACAACGCCAGCCCATCCCAGGGCATATGCACACGCACACACAATGTGGAATTTAGAGACCCTGATTAGCCTACCTTCATGTCTTCTGACTGTGGGAGGGAACCCAAACGAACATGAGGAGAACATGCAAACGTCATACCTCAAGCAGGGGCAGGATTTGAACCACAAAGCCTGGATGTGTGACATGCCAGTGCTGCCCAGTCAGTTTATTCTCATTAACAGAGAATCCCGTTAGGAAGTGTATAGCAACGGGCACATAAATTGTTTTCCTCATATGGCTCAGGTATTGTGGGATTGATCTGTGTGATCATCTCAGACCCTAGCTAAGACCAAAAAATATATCATTGTAATCTGGTTCTCCAGCAACTAATTCAATTTAAATTTGTTTTTTATGGAAGTGCATCCATGCTTACTTAGTTTAATTAACATAATGACTTAGCCCAACACTAAGCATACTAAATAGGCCAAATGAGGCTGCGTACTGACAAAGCAAAACTCACAGAGACTGGATCTTTAAACTCACAGTGAGGTAATGATGACACTGCAGTCTCCTGACTTTTCTGATAATAACAAATCTGTTGTCTAGAATTACTGGTATCTCATAGGCCAACTTACTAATATTTCTGAAGATTAGCATATATTAAATGAAAGGAGTGAAATCAGTCATTAACATTCTCTTACTGTCACTGCTTTCAAATACTCATCAGTGAGTTTCTATCAATAAGAGCTTATTTTTATAAACCAATTCATTCCAGGTAATAGGTGTCCTGAAAATGTCAGCCTCTTTGCTTTGAATGAATCTTTTGCAAGGATCTGACGATGATCTAAACACAATCAATATGCCAGAGTCCCTTTACGGTACTATGGTGACAAAGACAGGGTCTTCTTAACAGGACATAAGCTCTAGGTGAGTGGCTCAGCAATGCCAAAGTGATTAAAAGGAGCCGGACCAGGATGCTTTTGAAGAAGGTGATGTTTCTGAGCTGGTGTACAGGTAGTGTTTCTCTAACAGGAACTGTATCTCATGTCTTCCAGGACTGATCATTGTAAAAATCTGTCCTGGAACACTAAAAACCAGACCTGGAGCATGGTTCAGATACAGACCATTATTTTATTTTTTGTCCATTTAATGGTTAAACATTAGATATTACATTTTTGATAGATTCTCATTATTAAAAGCTTCACGTAAAAGTCTCTGTAAAACAAATGTGTTTATTTCAACAGAAGCTTTACAAAAGAAATACTTGGGTGATTAATGGGAAAATGCCACTTGGCTGCTCATTTGTTAAGTTACAGCAGTTAACTACATATCAGGGTAATTATATCTTCTGTTATCTGTAGTCCTCTGAACTGGCTCATTGGGCTGTTTCAGGACAACATCTTTGCAGATTTTATGGCCCATTGTGATCATGGCAAACTTTCCTTAATCACTGCCTTAAGATGATGCCAGTTAAGTCTGACCATCAGGATCTCTTTCAAGAATATTACTCACCAGTCCTGTTATAGATTACAATTAGCCCAGAAACGCATCTTGAAATGTGATTTTCATTGTCTGATTAACAAATACTGATAGCCCAATAAGCTCAGGTATATTTACAGGAATAAGCAGCAACCCCACTCAAACGATTGACTGTCTCTAGGAATTTCAAAGGCCTAGAAGCATAAAGAGCCAAACTCTTAACTTGCATCCATATTCCAATACCGTGTGAGATGTTACTGAGGTAGGCTACTATTATTTTACTCTCAGGTATGCATAAATGTACTTTGTTTCAGCTCACATCATTTTTCAGCATAGTGATTTCGGTAAATGTCACCATCAGCATCTCTTGCAACAGGTCATACCGTGTCTGATGGCAAAGGACGAAATGAGTGAGGAAATCGCCCATAAATGCTTTTACATGCAAATCGTCAGTCGTTAACTTATTCATGTAAACTGAAAACTTAACTTCGTGTTATTACACACATGCTGTAGCCTGCGAGCGTAGTAAACAAAACTGAAAACCTTGTCTATGGTCTACTTAATTGACAGTGACTATAAAATATTTTTATGTCGTCTGTAGTAGGCCTATCCAGTTTTTTTGTGACACGAGTGTTACACGATTTAGATGAACCATGGATTTAAAGCCAATCAGAAGCTTACATCTGGGCCACGACGACGTGATTAGAAGTGAGATTCAGGTGGGGAGGTCAATGAAGCATTTAGACATTTTTGCCCCCCAACCCCCCCCGGGATTTTTTTTCTCGTTGCTCCTTAAACAAGTCGTAGTTTTGTTATTTTTTGTGTGCTGTATGAGGCGTCGTGCAACACTTTTTTAAACGGTAAGACCTGTCAAGCAAAATTATCCCGGTGTTCTTGCAGTAATTCACCGCCCGTCGCGATAATGGGGTGATTAAAACTTGCCACCCGTTTTTTTTTTTTTATAAAAACTTAATATTCGTTATTTTTTTTAAAAATACGGATGCCTGATTAGCCTACGTAGGCCTATGTGTTTCTTACACAGTTAATTTCAGTATTAATCGTCCATCTTTAATAATGACCCCGATACGTCCTTAAAAGAAAGAAAAGTCCTCGGTAACCCGTCTTCATAAATATCTAATCAGTAAACCTGGTATTCGCCTTTTCTGATGATGGCAGAGTGTCGCCGGTATTTTATGCGTTCTGCCTATGGGGCAGGGAAGGTGGGGGTGGAGGTTTTCGGTCGCATTTTTCTGGCTTCTACTTGCGTATAACCAGGCCGGTCCTGTCCGCCCCTTATGTAATCAGGCACTCGTATTTAGTGTTATAAATACGATTACGCATTTGCTTGCATTTGTCATTCCTTCGTTGGTCTCTCTACATTTGGTATTTACAAGTAAAAGAGTGCAGCTCCTGAACAAACAATCTTGATATTAATGTCTTCCTATATCCAGGCTCTTCTGATTTTCTTCAGTTTATCCTAAGTTAATGAGGTTTTTTAGCCTAGGCCTACTACCTGTGCGTGCCGTCGCGCCCTTTTACGCTGGTAGGTCCAAATTACGCACAGGTCTGCACGTCTTTGGTTCATTTTATTCACGAATCATACATGTTTCTGTCTAGTCCTGTGGAGGTGAGGAACTCGTCTATTGTTTCTTGATGTTCAGGTATGCTAGGTGCATAATATGTGGGAACTGTCAGTGTTTGCCACTAAACGGCCGACGAGCAAGACAATCAAGCGACCTACAGGGTGTTGAATCGGCTATTGTATTACGCCGCATGTAAAACAACACCCCGTGACGAGGCATCGACAGCTTCCACGGAGAACCTCCTTAATCCATATTGTTTTCCCTGTCTTGCTGGGAAGTATGGGCACATGCATTAACACTATATTAACTGACACAAAGAGGTCTGCACCCGTCGCCCCGAAACTTTCTCACCCGCCCCTGGATGACGGTGCACTTCGGCCTTTCGACGAAAGCTCCCTCTTAAAACAAAACCGATCCGACGGGTAGCCTATTAATTCATAACTCAGGTAGAAGTCGGTTTCGGTACCGGTTCGGTAGTTAATGACCAAACACTCCCAAACCAAACATTCATTTTTAAAGTGGGCTTATTGGTAATTTTTTTTAATCACTTGCTTTGACAATGAAAAATCTGAAACCTTCGCGTTTTTGTTATTACGTGACAAGGGAAACTAATTGAAATACATAAACTACATTACGATTTTATCGTCCATCAAATGACTCGTATTTTATATTATAATTCGTCACTGACAAAATACGGAAGCTGTATGCTATCGATTACCATTAACTGTAAATTAATAATTGATGTTTAGTCATTTAATGACCTACGCATATTTCTAAATTACTGTCTTTGTTTACCACTCGCTTTAAACGCGCCACATTACAATTATCGCTCCAGTGTTACTTGTAGCTCTACCTGCAGCCAAAACCTAAATGTATCCCGTTTTGTTTTGGGACCTTTGTATATTACTGTAGTTTATTCTCTGCGCAATGTATATTGCTGGCCAAAACGTTGTTGATTGAATGTAAAATCACTCCCCATTTTATTTGTCACTATATTTCCCCCCAAGCTGTTAAATAAAACGAGGTAGGAGGTAACCCCCACCCATTTTTGCATTCTTTGAGGAATACCCCCCACCCCCAACCCAAACTGGTATCTCTTGGCGTCTTAAACCAGTGTGATGCTGGAAGATCACAACACTTATCTGTGGTTACTGTAAGCAAACTCAACAATGCGAGGGGTGGCGGGCGATTCTGTATCTCGCCACAACCCCCTCGTCCCCCCCGACCCCTTTGGAAATGGAATGAGGGTGGGAAGGCGTATATAACTTTAAAATTTAACCAATTCAGTTAACTAAACATAACGTAATGCATATAGGCCTGTATTGCATCTTTCCTTGCACTGTTGCGTTGCTGGAAAACGAAACGCAAACGCTCTTAAAACCTTTCTGTTTTATATCTATCAGTGATCTATTTAAAGATTTACAGTCTCTGTCACGCAGAAACGTCCCTGGACCCCTGGTGCGATCAGTCAATCTGCCCTTAGATAGCGCTACATTCTCTTCTCGATTACTCTGCGGGATTTACATGAAACTGTTAATTGTTTGTTCTTCAAATAGAGTCGAGTGGAGCCAGCAGTCTGCCGGCGGTTAAGGACCGACACCCTTCTTCCTCCTCCAGTGTGGGTCCACGGCAGCCCAATTTGCCCCCCTGTTCATCAGCATGACAAAGCACTGGGGGGGTCATAGCATGCTGGCACCACCCGTCACCGCATACCGTCCCACTTGTCTAGAAACGAAAGAGGACCATCACCTTGGTTTTCCTTTAGACAGCAATGCACACTCGAGGTACCCCCAGAACAGCATACTGCTGAGGTCCCCGGCCCCACACTGGAATAACTACCCAAGCACCTGGCCGGCTCAGGAGCCCTCCTGGTCGGAGGATCTGCGTGCTTCTGCAACAGCTATCGGGGTCAAGGTATCCATGGACCCGGCGATGCCCGAGGCCTACGACCGTCACCCGGCCTCGTATTACACTGCTCCTGCGAGTGAAGATGCGCAAGAAAGTCACCGTACCACATGGGACCAAGAGGAAAACGCCAAGAACAGCAGCAGGAAGAAGAACTACCAGCGTTACCCTAAACCACCCTACTCGTACCTGGCAATGATCGCCATGGTTATCCAGAATTCCCCGGAGAAGAAGCTCACCTTATCACAGGTAAGACAATTAAAACAAAATTTACTACTTTGACTTTATAACTGGGTTCACTTTAAACGATTCGTCGTAGGTCGTCGATCATGAATGATGATGAATATTCATCCTTCAACTTTTTTTATGCTAGGATGATGGGTTTGGCCTAGCCTTAATAGGGTTTCAAATTAAATTTAAAACATTGTTTTAAAATAACCGGTGCAAATATAGTGAATCATATCGGGAATTGGATTTATTATTGCTGTAGATGTGACTAGTGTTTGGGGATGGCACCCCTTGTTCGTAGACCCCGCACCTATGCAAACAAACGAGCGGGTGATCACTCACGCGCGACAGTCCCATGTGACCGGCTTCGTAGTGTAAAGTACATTTGAATTGCTCTGTTCTCGCTTCTATACAGTAACTCTGCTAAAACAAATATACTAGTATCCCTTTCAGTAGATCATTAACTTTTCAGCGGACAAATGAATTAGTAGTTATGAGTACGTTATTAACTGATGTATGTCTAACAATCAAACTGGAGCAAGTTTGGTTTATGTAAAGTGGTCATGTTTTGCTCACCTGCCTGCTCAGCCTTTTTAAACCTCTAGTTAAGCTTTTGAGGTCGGTTTTGTGAGTGTTGAGAAGCATTTAAAGAGCTCATGATTCTGAAGCAACTCACTGGAATAAGAACCCATCCTCCTTACAAAAAGGAGGTCCTGTATAAGGACTTCTGGTACCAGGTGACATGACGCAAGGGCAACATGTGAATGAGAACCAGAGGGACATGGCAGGGTCTTTAGGGGCCCCTGCGGACTTGCCAAGAATCTAAACGCGTCAGGTTATCTGAAAGCGGTCTGGCAAATAATTACTGCCAAAGTGGGAGACATTCAGGTGGCAGTGATTGTGAGCATGTGTCAGTTTGGGCATTTAATGCTGTGTTTTTGGACAATGTTGGCATTGGTTTCCTTGTGGATAAGCCAGGTTGTGAGGGGCTGGGTGTGAAGTGATTTGGGCTTCAATGGAATGTGCCGGTAGATAAGGAGAGTCTGTATCCTGTTCTGCTGGGGATGTCAGATAGCAGCAGGTTTTGGAGCAGAGTTTTAATTTTGTGGTCTGCCCCCACTACTACCACCCCTTCCTGAGTGCAGTCTTCTGCTGATGCCTCTTGTCTTGTCTCACTATTCACTTTCCCCAGTCGCGTTGTATTGTGTTAATGAGGAAACTCTTCTGTGCTATAACAGCTTGTAGTAGTGTATGGGATATTTTTTTTTTTTTCACCTGCGTGACTAACTTTGAATGGAATGAGATGTATAATCTGTCCCCTTTTCTCTGTCTCTCTCTGTTCCCCTGGCAGATTCTTAAAGAGATAAGCACACTCTTCCCATTCTTTAAGGGAAACTATAAGGGCTGGAAGGACTCAGTACGACACAATCTCTCTTCATACGACTGCTTCGTAAAGGTGAGCCAGGAAACCCAAAAAATACCTTTCCTGAGTACGTAGGACCAGCAGGGTATTTTGTTCGATCTGGTTATTCCAGTTTTTTTTTTTTTTTTTTTTTTGTGGATCTAATCCCATTTTGCAGGCCTCTTTCAGGCTGATGCAGGTGGGTGGCGACTCGCTCTGACATTTTTCTTCCGACTTGAATTCCCAGGTACTGAAGGACCCTGGGAAACCACAGGGGAAGGGAAACTTCTGGGCAGTGGAGGTGAGCCGGGTTCCCCTGGAGCTGCTGAAGAGGCAGAACACGGCTGTTTCCCGTCAAGACGAGACCATCTTTGCTCAGGACTTGGCCCCATACATCCTACATGGCCATGATCACAAGGAGACTACACCCCCTCTGTCCACTAGGGCGGCGCCACCACCGCTGGAGGAGGTGTATCGACCCAAGCTTGATTCCTCCTTTGCCATTGACTCGCTTCTGCACAGCCTGCGGCCTGCCAGCTTGCCTGGGGAGGGGGATAGGGTTAGGGATAGCTGGAGGGGGCACCCTCAGGCCCCCAGGTACTCTTCATCTGCCCGCAGTGCCTCTGCAAGCTCTGTTAGCCCCGCTTCTTCCTCCTCAGATGATGACTGGAGGGTAGGTTCCCACCTTGGTAAACGCAGACCTGATGGGGATGGTTATGAGGACTGCCGCCCACCCGTGCACAAGTCCTCCAGGAGGGGTTCTGCCCCCCCATGGGAACTTCCAACTTCCTATGCCAAGTACACGCCCCCTAATGCGGTGGCCCCACCCAGCATGCGCTTCAGTGGAGGCCCCTTCTTGCCCCTAGGGGGGCTTCCGTACTACAGCTATCGGGGCCCGCCGGCTGCACCTGGTCACTATGTAGGCCACTCCTACTGGCCCCTCCTCCCCAGTGGGAGTGTCCCCCTGCAGCCCCCACCCCTCTTGATGGACCTGGACCGGCTGCTGCAATCAGTGCCTCCCAATAAGAGTGTGTTTGATGTCCTCAGTCCCACCAGTCCCCCACCTCACCCAACGCAGGGGCAGTATGGCATCCAGACTCGATACCCTCAGTATTAGTCAATGGCCAAAGACCCCCCTCCAAAAAAAAAAAACTCCGCCATCTTCTCATGTGTGTTGTGCCAGGTGTGCTGTGTTGTAAATATCAGTCCCGTGGAAATGATTCTTTGTGACTTTTTGGGGGGCATGCAATTAATCATGCACCGGCTGTCATTTGCACTATTTTTTTTTTTGTTCCTTTTATCTATAAATGCCAATCTTGTGCTGCTTTTGAGAAGTTTTTATAAATGTTGCCTATCAGCTCCACGTGAAAACTTAGCCTTAAAACATCTTTCGGTTCTCTCTGCAAAGAGGTCTGTGTGTGTGTATATATATTTTTTTTAATTTTAGAAGCTAAATTCAAGTGTTTGTTTCATTACAAGAATATTGGAGTGAACAGGGTTTTTAATTGTTTCGAAAGAATTTTTATTTGAAAACAGGGTATCTAAGGAGAGGGCAGTTTCACATCCTTCAACAAACCCGGTGTTGGGGCAGATTCCAGGCTGTTTTTCCTGTTGGGCTGAGTATATGTGTGTTAGGACTGTTATTCATTTTTCTAGCAGTTGTCGACTTAAGTGGTTCTGTTGTCTGACCTCTGGCATTTCTGCAAAAGCAGTGCACAATCTGGATTATGTATGTGCTTACAGACGGTGGGTCAGGTCTGTAAGCACAGAAGAAAAACATAATAAATTCAGTGACCCAGGTGTGTAAATTCATTGTTTTCAAGGCTGATAGTTATGGATTGAACAGCTAACAGGCACTTGGTATAATGCTGTTGACTGTGGAAAGGCCAAGACAGTGGTGAATGGCAAATCATCTGGTCCATAATGTTCAGGCAAAGGTGATATTTTGTGTTACTTTGTCCTGGACACACCCTTCGTTCTCCTGCAGTGGGAAAACTCTGCATTGGTAATTGCATGAGACTGAACCATAGACTAGGTGAAGGGGTGTCCTGGGTCTTCCAAATGTTCACCCATGAAATTTAGTAGTTAAATATGCCTTTTATGTATATGCCAGATATGCTAAATGTGATTGACAAATAAGGTCCTGCTATGATCTCTCAACATAGAATACTCTGTCTTAACAGTGAATGAAGCCTGATAAATGTGATGCTGCCTCTTTTGTTATTGGTGTAAGGGCCTTTACCCTCACTGCCTAGATGGGGGGAGTTTTACATTTGTTTCCTGCTGATTCCTCTCACTCAGCTGACAGCTTGACGTTCTGCATATTCTCCCCCTCTCTCCGTGGGGGTCCAAAACATGTGCCCCTCCCCCGCTGGGTTCTTATCTTGCTGAACGCTCTGCTGCCCCAAGGAATTCTGCCCACTGCCTTTGATGAACGTGAGGAGCACATTTCTGTGGCATGAGAAAGGCCAAAACTGATTGGCCACAAGGGGGGGGCAGCGAGAGAGTACCGTAATGGGAGTCTCATCCCTAACACAAGCACACCTAAACCAAAAAATGCCCCCCTTATCTCTCTATGGTTTGAAATCTGCCTTGATTAAAACGACTTTGCCCTTTCCCAACAAAGAATCTGTATTTTTGATAAATAAACTCATACAAAAGCATTTTGATTCTGGTTGGATTATTTTATTGCACCCATTGGGTGTCTCACACACTCTCCTGTGCTCTTCGGTAATCAAACACACTTCCTCTCTCCCAGAAGGTCTCTCTGAGGCGTATGCTCTTGGCTGGGGGGTCCCCACTCCCGTGTTCGTGGTCCCCCTCCTCCTTCCCATAACCCCCTCCGCCAGGGGTGTACAGGCAGAACATGTCCTGTGGTTGCAGGGACAACATACACGCAGGGTGGGAGTCAGACACACAGGAAGTGATCACAATTGGAACTCTGATAGCTGCTGATCCACAGGATAATACTAGGGATATAAAGGGGGGGGAGAGGGACAGACACCAGAGTGCTGATTGGCCCCCAGAGTGGCCCCTCCCCTGTCACTCACCAATTCAGAATATATCATGGGCTAATAAGGTTGGGCTCTTATTGAATTATGGCCTCTGTTGTACCTCCACCCTAACAATAAATTGTATAATCTCCCCAGGTGTGCCCTCCAGGGTTGACACTCAAATACCATAAGGGTCGGGGTCAGGGTGGAATCTATGCCAATCAATGCACGATGATTACACATATACAAGCGCGCAAGTTGTTTGACAAAATCCAAAAAAATGGGTCCATCAAAACAAACTATCCAAGCAGCACACTGCTCTACCCAGTACCCTGACCTTACTACCCCCAGTTCGTCTTTACTGACCTCTACTTACTGTACTCAGCTGCTTCTACGTCTATGGACGTTCTTCCACCACACCAGGTACCGAACCTTTGGTATTTTGAGAAAGTACTGAAAGCACGGTACTTCAAGGTGTTGGTTTTCCACTGGTCTATAAACTGGCACCGAATTACATCACAAAGTGAGGTAGGGTATTTTCTACTGAATTTGAAAAATGGCTGTAATATATTATAGGGCTGCATGATGTGCAATATGAATACCAACATCGCATGTTATGCACATCCAATTCTTACGTCGCTAGTCAGCTACATTAAAATAAGGCTTTTTCTTTATTCTGTAAATTCTGTACCGACATTATAGTGCAGGGGGTTAAAGTTTCACTAAAATATTTTTACTCTGTTATTCTGTCATAGGAAAGACTTAGTAAGCTTTGCAATTTTAATTATTTATTGTACAGATTCTTATATATTTAAAAATCAGTTAAAAATGTACCTCTGCTGATTTGCATAAATCACTCAGACGGGTTTATGAGAAATTTATGAACTCCTTTTTTGTTTTATTAATACTATTACTCCGTTTATCATTTGTATTTGTATTGTATTTTTTTTTTCTTTCTTTTTTTTTCCACTTTCATCATCATGCATCTTATTGCCTCTGTACTTTAAGTAATTTATTATGTTCATAGTTTATTGTGTGTCTGTGTGTCTAATGTTAGTACTGTTATTTGTGTGCGTTGCTCCTCTATGCCTTTTAAATTGCCCCTCGGGGACAAATAAAGTTTTTTGAAATTGAAATTGAAATTGTGTGTCAACGGCAGACTATTTGCATAACCAATTGAGAAGAAAGCATTTCAAGTCCCACCCCGAAGTACCAAAGAAGTACCCCAGCTGGTTTGACATTTTCGGTACTGGAACTTGACTGGAAGTAAATGGAAAAGCGAAAGTACCAAAAGTGCCGTACTTGGTGCAGTGGAAAAGCGCCCCATCATACTCAGTGTCTGTACTGCACCCATCTATACTGGATTTATCATACTCTGGATGACCAGTGTAGCTGCTGCTCTCAGTGTGTGACACTGAATGGGGACACATGGGACAGAGAGCCGGGTCACCATACCCCTGGCTCCAGGCTCACAGTGGTCTTTGCCCCAAGGTTTAGGACCCTTCCATCAGCCCTGTGGAGCAGATTGATTCCTGGGGCTCCATCCTGTCCACCTGGATCAACACCATATGACATGCCAGTTAAGGACGTTGACCCATAACCCAAGACGGTGCTGTACAAGCAAGGAAAGTTTTTGTCAGCATATATGGATTTAAATGTTAAAGAGGCGAGACAGTGAACAAACAGGAATGCAAATGACTGAGGACAAAGGGACCTGTCAATAATGATATTGCGTCCAATAATATGACAGGGTGAAAGGTCAGTAGGCAGAGCCAGGTTAATGTGCAGCCCATAGGGATCAGTCAATAACAACATTATATCCAATGATACGACAGGGTGAAAGGTCAGTGGGCAGGGCCAGGGTACCATGCAGCCCGTAGGGTCGTGTAGCACGTCTCTCTGTCAGCACCGACAGCACGACTCTGTCCCGGAAGAGCAGCTTGCGCACCACGCCGTCTCCCCCGTGGTAACACCCGCAGCCCCCGGAACCAGCCCGCAGTGAAAACTGCTCTAGGACCACCGGATACCTGACAGAGGAGACGGGCCTTGAGATCAGAAGTTCAGGCAGTGCTGAAGGAACCCCCAGAGCGTGACCTCCTTACCCACCTCTTTTCTAGGATCTCGGGGTCGGTGATGCGTGTGTTGGTCATGTGACTATGGACACCACTTCGGCCGTGCCAGCCTGGGCCAGCCCCTGCCCCTCCAGCCACCGTCTCGTAGTAACCTCCCTTCTCATTGCCAAACGAAATATTGTTCATGCAGCCCTGCAGAGGGAGACACATCACATGTATGTGCAATTAACCAAGACAATGTTTTCTATAGTGTTAGCTTGGCCAGGGGGTTGGGTAGCCAGTCTACTGGCATTCTTTCTTTCCCTTTTCCCCTGTTTCATGCACCATTTTGTATAAATGACTAGTAATGGGCTGCCACACACTCTCATCAAGTACCTTGACGAGACTCTGTTGTGAAAGGCGCTATATAAAAATGAATTGGACAGTAACGATGATTTCGGCCGATTAAAGTATTGACACTCAAGGACGTTTTCCTTTTCTCGCCGTGGCACCTGTGAAGCAGCACACGTCTCAAAGGCACGGAAGATGACATCCACCACTCTCTGCGAAGTCAACACATTGCCGCCCACCACCGCTGCATTCTGGGAAGGCTGGAGGATGGAGCCGGGAGGAATGATAACCTGGATGGGGGTGAGGCAGCCCTGCGGCACAGTGACAGAAAAGTACATCACACACCCAATTTCACAATGAACCTAAACACTCGCCACCAAACTGCCACTGTTACATCACAAGAAGTTTTTTGGATCACCCCCCACCAGGCGCCCCCTGCTGGACACACCTGGTTGAGCGGGATGTCCTGTCCCACCATGCAGCGGAGGCAGTAGATGAGTGCAGACAAGGTGATGGCACGGGGGGCGTTGCAGTTCCCCCACACCTCTGTGCCCGTGCCAGTGAAATCAAACACAGCGCTGCCCTGCGGGGGAGGGGAGGGGTTGGCGGGGTTGTGAGCCGGCTCCCCCCAGTGATACTTACTCTCACTCCCACCCAGGCGGCTCTGCTGTTTGTGTGGTTACAGTCTACTGTAGTGGACCCGCACACGCAATTTAGCTGGATAAAAAACATCTTACAAGTGACTAACTAGATCAGTGTTTCCCAGCCCAATCCTTGGGTTTACCAAAGTGCTGTACAAAATTTCCAAATAGAAAGTAAAACAAAAACAAAGACAAAACCTCACAATATTAGTTTCAGACCAAACCACAGGAGCGAAAGAGGAGAGATAAAAAAAATAAACAATTAACATTTTTGTTAATCTGGAGTGAAAGTCAGTCTGTACAAATAGGTTTTCAGATGAGATTTAAAAACAGTAATTTAAGTGCTAAGCGGGAGGTTGTTCCAAAGATGGTGCATGTACTGAAAAGTCACAGTCAGCCTTCAGCTTTACTCGAGTTTCCACAAATTCAATGGAAGACCTCAGTTGCCTAGGAACAGTGTGGTGATGGAGCAAATCAGTGACATAAGGAGCGACCAGTCCATTTAATGCTTTAAAAACAATTAACATTTAAAATTGCTCCTGTATTGTAGCGATGCCCGGAGTGGTGAAATATAGTCCCTCTTTTTCATACTAGTCAGCTAGTAGTCTTGCAGCAGCATTTTGGACAAATTGTAGGCAAAAAAATCTAAACAGAAAATAAATATGATAGAAAGTATTTGACTGAATTGATGTGCTTTTTTAAATATAAGATCACTGTCAAAAATGACTCCAAGTGGTGTGATGTTCTGCAAAGGAGCAGTGATGACCCAGCCCCCGAGAAACTGAATCAATGTGATTTGGTGGTCCGATCTTATTTTCATTTTGGTGAAGAAAAATTTGAGCCATCCAGACCTTTGTATCATCCAGACATGCAAATAAGTTAATCTGGGAACAGGGTCATGGTGTTTCAAGGGTAGGTAAATCTGAGTATCATCGGCATAGCAATGGAAAGATATACTGTGACTGTGAAATGTGTTATCAATGGAGAACAAGGCAGGACCCAAAACTGGGCCCTTGGAAATTCCAGATGTGGTGAGAGGGGTAGAAGCATGAGAATGTCCACTATTTACCAAGAATGTTCGCTGGTTAATGTAAGAGGTAAACCAGTGTAACTCTGTACCCCGGAGGCCAATGCTAACTATCCACTTGACTGGAATACATAAGAACATAAGAACATAAGAAATTTACAAACGAGAGGAGGCCATTCGGCCCATCAAGCTCGTTTGGGGAGAACTTAGCTAATATCTCAGAGTTGTTAAAATCTTATCTAGCTCTGATTTAAAGGAACCCATGGTTTTAGCTTCCACTACAATAGCAGGAAGACTATTCCATACTCTGACTACACGCTGTGTAAAGAAGTGCTTCCTCAAATTTGTTTTAAAATGTTCTCCCGCTAATTTCCACTTATGGCCACGAGTTCTAGTATTTAGACTAATATTGAAATAGTCATTTGGCTGAACAGCATCCAGACCCGTTAGAATCTTATAGACCTGAATCATATCCCCCCTTAGTCTCCTTTGCTCAAGGCTGAACAGATTCAGTTCCGCTAACCTCTCCTCGTAAGACATTCCTCTAAGACCAGGAATCATTCTCGTAGTTCTTCGTTGCACCTTTTCTAAGGCAGCAATGTCCTTCTTGAGGTATGGTGACCAAACCTGCACACAGTATTCTAGGTGGGGTCTTACCAAGGAATTATATAAGTGTAACATCACCTCCCTTGACTTAAACTCCACACATCTAGAGATATAACCCAACATTCTGTTCGCCTTTTTTATTGCTTCCCCACATTGGCGAGAGTGGGACATGGAAGCATCAACATACATACCGAGATCTTTCTCGTAATCAGCTACCTTTATTTCAGTGGAACCCATAAAATATCTGTACTGTATATTTCTGCTCCCTGCATGGATTACCTTACATTTATCTGTGTTAAATTTCATCTGCCAAGTATCAGCCCATTCGCTAATTAAATCCAGATCCCGTTGAAGCCTCTCTGCTGCTAGATTAGTATCTGCTACCCCGCCCACCTTGGTGTCGTCTGCAAATTTAACCAGTTTACTGTATGTATTCGTGTCAATATCATTAATGTAAATTAGGAACAATAGTGGTCCTAAAATTGAACCCTGCGGTACCCCACTATAAACGGAGGCCCACTGTGACATAGTGCCTCTAATAACTACTCGCTGCTTCCTATCAGTTAGCCAGTTTTTGATCCAAGCTGCCACAGTTCCTAAAATTCCTGCAGCTTTAAGCTTTAACAAGAGCCGTTTGTGGGGGACAACATCAAAGGCTTTCTGGAAATCTAAGTAAATCACATCATAGGCCTTTTTGTGATCAATTTCACTTGTAGCTTCCTCAAAGAACTCAAGCAGATTCGTTAAGCAGGATCTACCTCTCCTAAATCCATGTTGGCTATCCTTTATAATGTTATTTGCATCTAGGTAATCTACCATTTTCACTTGAATTATAGCTTCCATTATTTTTCCAGTAATGCTAGTTAAACTGATTGGCCTATAGTTTGCTGGATTACTTCTATCCCCTTTTTTGAATATGGGTGTTATATTAGCATGCTTCCAATCTGATGGTACCACACCCGCAGATAACGATTTCTGGAATATTAAAGTCAAAGGTTGGCTAATAATATCCCTCATCTCTTTCAAGACTAAAGGTAAGATGCCATCAGGCCCCTGCGATTTATTTATTTTGAGTTTAGCTAGGCTTAGTATCACATCAACCTCAGTTATACATATATTGGTCATAGACGATGCTGTATTCGTATTAATTGGTGGTAAATTACTTGTGTTCTCTATTGTGAACACCCTTGAAAAATAATCATTAAACTCGTTTACCATATCAATTTCGTTATCAATTATAAGGCCCTTACTATCCTGCAAATTAGTGATTTCAGCTTTTAGTGCTCTCTTAGAGTTAAAATATTGGAAGAAACCTTTACTGTCATGCTTAGCCTCCAATGCAATTTTTCTTTCTACATCCCTCTTTGATAGCCTAATGTCATTTTTTAACTCTGCCTGTAGACTTAGATACTCCTGCTTGATTTTGAAATCATTAGTTATTTTCCAGTTGTGGAACAGAGCCCTTTTCCTCCTGACTTTATTCTTAATTTCCTTAGTAAACCACCTTGGTTGTCGTTTCCTAGATTTAGTTTTGCTGGAAACAGGTATGAAGTCCTCTTGCACTTGCAACAATGTGCTTTTGAAAAATTCCCATGCCTCTTCAACTGTTTTGCTATTTAACTCTGTCCAGTTTACAGTTTCTAATTTCCATCTCATACCATTAAAGTTAGCCTTCCTAACATTGTATACTTTTAATTTAGACTTTGCTCTTCGGACACTAAAATTAACCTCGAATTTAACCATGTTATGATCACTACCGTACAATGGGTCTAAAACCTCTAATTTTCCAATCCTATCCTGGTTATTACAAAAAACGAGATCAAGAAGGGCTTCTCCCCTGGTAGGAGTATTAACAAACTGAGTAAAAAAACAATCCTGTACTAATTCCACCATCTCAAGTTCATTTACAGAAGAGCCAGAGACTGTGTCCCACTGTATCCCAGGTAAATTAAAATCACCCATAACCACCACATCATTTTTATTACTCATAATCCTGATATCATCATATAATATTCTGCTTTCCTCTACAGCTACATTAGGTGCCCTATAACAAACCCCGACAATTAGGCCATTTGAATCTTTAGCATCAAGTTTGATCCATACAGCTTCTGAATTTTTATTTTTATCAGTGAGTTCCCTTGCCTGCAAGTTTTCTTTTACGTATACTGCAACACCACCTCCCTTCTTGCCTATCCGGTTTCTACGGAACAACGTATAACCATCCATATTATATTCATCACCATCATTGTCACTCATCCATGTTTCAGTTATTCCTATAATTATTATATTATGGTCAATTGTATCAAAAATGGCACTCAAGTCCAGCAGAACTGAAATTGTAGTCCCCAGCATCGACAATAAGCAGAAGGTCATTTAGTATCTTTAATAATTCAGACTGTAGTATGGAATGTTAATCAAGAAGACCTAATACCTGGTATGGGTGTGTTGGGAGCTGGGAGAGAGCAAAAATGTGGACTGCTAATGGTCTCCAAGTAGAGGGTTGGGAAACAGGGAGCTAGACATGAGATATGAAGCTGCTGGAATTTAACATGCAATTGGTGGGTCATCAGTGCAGATATGGTCACCCGCAGTTTTAGCCTTCCACCCATTAAATTAACCCATGCTTTGCTAACTTGGGCTAATTATGGCCAAATCAAAAGGCAACATGGATCCTATTGAAGCCCACAGACTCTTAGTCTCCTGCTCCTTGTCCCTGTCTCTCCTGTAGCATTTATCAACAATGAATTAACAAGAGACATGAGCCCAGACTTGACCCCGCCCCCAAGACCCACCTCTTCCTCATTGATCCGGATGCGCAGCCTGATTGGTGTTCCATCGTCCATATGATCTTCTGCTTCCACCTCCAAGCAGCCGGTCTGTTGTCGCCGGCGACGGGCAAACTCTTTCAGCATGTCCCGTACGGCCAGTTCTGCGTTGCTCTGAACCCCCACCCCCCCACACACACACATACACTTTGTTCCACCACTGTAACAAGGCAGGTGCACATTTCCAATAAAAATAAAATGGTTTTTCCAAACCCTACTGTTTGCGGTGCTGGCAAAATCAACCATTTGTACCTGTATGTACCCCATGTATGCCTGCACCACCTCCAGCCCGTAGCTGTTAATCAGTTCCAGCACCAGCTGACAGCCTCTCTGATTGGCTGCCACCTGCGCCCGTAGGTCTGACAGGTTGTCATGTAGATTGCGTGTCCCTGAGCACTCTGGGTTCTGGGCTGGCGCCAAGAGAGCAGCAGTAACAGCTGTGGGTGAGAGAGGATGATCAAAGCAGATGTCCACAAATGCCTCCTACAGACAACAAGCCCCGCCCCCCAGCCACAACCACCCCTTACCCTCCTCCTGAAAGATACCACCAGTGACCAGCTTGAAGGAGATGAAAACAGCCCCCTCCTGCTGTAATGAGGTAGAGTGGGGGGGCATGGAGCCAGGAGTGATCCCCCCGATGTCAGCATGGTGCCCCCTGCTGGCCACAAAGAACACGGGCCCCGTTATGCCTTTCCTGAACACCTGCGAGAGAGATGGCACGTCATCAGGGCAGAGGGGCGGGAGGCTGCTGGGGCTCCAGGCCCTTGTAAGCACGGTGATGAGGAGTGGGCCAAGATCCCACACGTGGAACACACCGGGGTGATGACGGTGAGGTCTGGCAGGTGGCTGCCCCCGGCGCATGGGTGGTTGCTTAGCAACACGTCGCCATCCCTCAGATCACTGCCCATCGCCCTAATCTACAGGAGACCAGATATGGATGGAAAAAGGGTAGGAAGGGTGTAGATAGTGCATGGAATTAAATCAGCAAAACTCAATATAGACAGGTATGCTGCAATTTTGGTGTGAGGTAAGTGTGAGTTGAGTATATATGTACATGTGTAGGGCTCTCAGCGTTAGCTCCAGATTCTAGGAGTGTCATATGGCGCTTTACCAGTGCCACCAGGAACCAAGTCGTACCGGACCCGTACTGCGAAGTGATGGTTCTCCATTGCAAAGTATGCAAGCTATACCTGACCCGTACCTGTGCTGACACAGCTTTGTTTGCTAGCAGGGCCGAAAGCGTGACCAGTATAGCACTGGTAGTATAGCACATGGTGATGTACCAATGCATTCCCAGAACTTGAGAATTTCCAACCTCCTACTTAAAAAAGTACTATAGAGCAGCTGAACGGAATGGATTCATAATGCATAATGCAGAGTGCTAATTCCACTAGCGTTTGATACTTGCATACGATGGCGATTCTCACAGACGTTCTAGCAAAAATTGCCACACAGTAAAAACCAAACAAACAAACAAAAAATAAAATAATAAATAATTGCACATAGTATATCATGATGCGCTGAAACCGCACTGGAAGTATTCTGTCTTTGCAATACGGCTCTGGTACGGGTCAGTACCTGTATGTCAGTGGAAAAGCGCAGTCAGTCTCAGAGTGAGAGTCTTGATCCAAAAGCTCTATTCTCAGCCCCCCCCAGTTGGGGTATACAGGTCCCATTCTCAGCGGGACCCCCACCTGGTACTGCACGGTCTCCTGCATGGCTCCCAGGTGGACAGGAATGTGGGGGGCGTTGGACACCAGGCCCCCATCAGGCCCAAACACAGCACAGGAGAAGTCCAGCCGCTCCTTGATGTTGGTGGAGATGGAGGTACGCTGGAGGACACGTCCCATTTGCTCTGTGGGGGTGGAAAACCAGCATCACCCTGTGGCTCTCACACACCTCATAGTGTCGTTTAATTTGCACAACAGGAAGTGCTCCCACCTCTGATAGGAAATTCAATCACCTGTACTGTAAAGTACTGCTTAATCACCCCCCCTGCATTGAGTTTCGGGGCCCCTCCGCCTCTGCACCCTCACCAGCAATGCTCATGAAGCGGTGTGAGAAGATGGACAGCTGCACGGCATTCAGCTCCGTGCCCAGCGCGCACGCAGTGTCTGAGCTCACTGCGATGCGGACGTCACCCTCTGGTGTCAGCTGAGCCACACAGCGGGGCTCCACGAGGATAGTGCTGAGGCAAGCAAGTCGGAGAGAGTTAAGTCACTCTCTGAATGCTTGTATCACACTGGTGGACAGCCTCAGATTTTTAAAGAGCTTGGCGTTTATGAGGCAGTAAAGCGCAACGAGTTTGGAGTCTCTGTCTTGAAGGTCATAGGTTCGAATCCCAAGGCTAGCAGAGTAATCTTAATATCACTGGGCCATTACGTAAAACCCATAACCCACCTGTTCTTCTCAATGATGATGGCTGGGCCTGTGATGCTGTGATCACATGTCATCTCCTCCCACAGGTACACAGCAGTATCCTGGTAACCGTCATCAAAGTAACACTGGGTCACCTAAGAGGGCAAAGGGCAGCCTAGTTTTGGGGAGGTTGTGTGCTTGACAGATCACAGTGCATTCAGACCTAAATGCCTACATTTAAGCATGTTAAAACCTGATATGCTGTGGATTTTAAAGCCAAGCCCCTCTGTCCATACCTCGACGGGTCTGGGTGACCCTTGACCTGCCTTGACCTTGGTTTGGGACTGTATCCCAGACTTCCCAGTGCCTCTAACACGAATGTCATCCACCATGATTGGCCGACCAGGGATGGTGAACCCAAACTCCTTTAGGTACCTGAGTGGAGGATAGTGGATGACGATGAGGAGGAAGAGGAAGGCCATGATCAAAAAATCAATGGGTACTTCTCAACTGATCAAGATGCCAGTGTTTGTAAGCATGCTGATATCTTTGACAAGAATCCTTAATGGTCCTGTCAATTATTCATAAATAAATTTTAAATTATGCCACATTTAGGGCACACAAATACTAATAAATACTAATACAATATTATAAAAACTCATCAGTTATCCAAAATGAGAAACGGTTACCTAAGCTGGTTCTCATAAAACAGAAAGAGGTTTATTTTTACGTGAAGTACAGTTTTAGACAGGATGCCTCCTCCCATAATTATGCAGCAAATCGCCATAAGAATCTAAAATATCTCAAAAGATAAATCAAATGAGATTATAGTTTGGGCCAATTGAAATGCAGCTTGGGGTACACACCTCTCGGCAAAGGCCGCAGCGAAGTCACCGGACCTGCAGGTCTGGGCGTTTCCGGGGTGACCGTTGGCAGTAACCATGAGTGCGCAGTCGGTGCCCTGATAACGTAGGTGGAGGTAGACTTCTGTAGTGATCTGGGCACTGGCAAAAGGAAATGAGTGTGAGTTTTCAGAGAATGGTCTGTAGGGGGCGGTATGTCCACCATATTTAGCCTAGATAAAAATTATGTGGTTTCTGAACACAAAAGTGTACAGGTGATTGTTCCCTGGGTATACTTCTAGGATGATTCTGAACTGTGTGATGTCTGACGACCCAGTAGTACTGGGTCTGGGCGAGTTTGGCCCATGTAGGCTTGAGTTCCATGTACTCCAGGGATGGCAGGAGACCAACCTAGTGAACCCGCGAGCCCTCAGGGCCTCCCGGCACCGCAGGGACAGCTGCTCCACCCGCCGATCCAGTTCTGGAAAGGAGTCCACCCAGTACTGCAGAGAGCAAGGTTCTTGAGTTTCCTCCACCATGTCAGCCAGGGCCAGGCCATAGGCTGAGAGGATGCCGCTGTACCTGTGAAAGACACACACTACACATGCATGCAGGCCATAGGCTGAGAGGATGCCGCTGTACCTGTGAAAGACACACACTACGCATACATACAGGCCATAGGCTGAGAGGATGCCGCTGTACCTGTGAAAGACACACACTACACATGTATACATACAGGCCATAGGCTGAGAGGATGACGCTGTACCTGTGAAAGACACACACTACGCATGCATACAGGCCATAGGCTGAGAGGATGCCGCTGTACCTGTGAAAGACACACACTATGCATGCATACAGGCCATAGGCTGAGAGGATGCAGCTGTATTTGTTGAAAACAAGCATACCCAGCTTGTCAAAATTGTACTTAATAACATTGATAACAGCCGCTTTGACATACCAGTAAATGGCAGACCACCAGTAAAGCACCACCACCTGCCACAGGACTCACTTGTGGATGAAGACTGCCTTCATGCCCAAGGCGCGAGCAATGGCACATGCGTGCTGCCCGCCTGCCCCTCCAAAGCACGCCAGGATGTGCTGGGACGTGTCGTGACCCTTGGCCTGGCAGGGAGTGTGTTGGTGGTTGGAGGGGGTCACAAAAATATAATTTATGATGCAGGATCCAGCAAGAAGAGCTTCCATCCCATTTTAGAACTTTTTGATAAAGAAACTTTTATCAATTCAAAATATTTAAATGCCATGTTGTGTCATATGATGTGTCAACAGTCATACTCTCTATAATAAAATAAATCCCAAGATATGCACTGTACCTACCTGTGTGAGAGCTCTGATTGGACGACACATGGCTTCGTTGGCCACACGGATAAAGCCCATGGCGACGTCCTCCATGCTCATTTCTGATTTCTCGTTCCTAGACGTGATGCTATTCAACTGGCTATTTCCATTTTCAGTGCTTTGTGACTGGCCAGCTGACAGGAAGCAGTTGATCTTGCATGTCAACTCCCTGAAGCCCTTCATCGTCTCTTCAGTGGACAGTGGCTCATTCTCCTGGGGGCCAAATATCTTTGGGAAGTGTGAGGGAAGCAGGCGCCCAAGAGCGAGGTTGGCATCGGTGACTGTAAGGGGGCCTCCTGTGGGACGGGATGGCTAACTTTACTACAGTGAGCAAATGGATGAGAAAAAAGTACAAAAACAGCATCAAGGATGGATAGAGAGTGGATGGAATGAGTTGGAAATGGAGGATTCCTACCCTTTCTGTAGCAGGCAGGTCCAGGGTGAGCACCTGCAGACTCTGGCCCCACCACGAACATCCCTGACCTAAATAAGCACAGAAGACAGAGGGTTCATGACCCTTGTACTTTGACCACGACAACATGCCCCGGGACAGCACTGCGAGATATTAACTATGAAACTGAAAGACATTGGGTGTTTCTCCACGTTCTTCACCTGAAAAAAAGGCGTGACCCGCCCCCGGCCGCCACCGTGTTGATGTCCAGCTGGGGTGCCTGCAGCGTGACACCCGCCGTCGTGGCCTCGAATACGTGCTCATACTGGCCTGCATAACGGCTGACATCCGTGGAGGTGCCTGAGGTCAAAGGTCAGGAAAATGACAGGGCAAAAGCTGTAGGCTGTGAAATGAGCACAGAAACACCTCCTCCTAATTATACAAGTAATAATCTAGAGATTTTCATGCATTATAGTGTCTAGGCTGTATAGAAAACACCTCCTAATTTCTTTCCTAAATTTCATGTTCTCCACCCTCATTATCCACTCCTCCATTCTATATTGTTCCCTCCTTCCCTGTGTACACAAACACCATCTCATGCAGCAGAGAAGGGATGGAGCTGTTTAAATACGCAGATGACATGGCTTTGGTGGCGCATATAACTAACTCTCAGGCTCTGTCTCAGTACCAGCAGGAAGTGAAGGATCTGACCCAAACCTTTGCTGATCACTCACTTGAACTAAACATTTAAAAAACCAAAGAGTTGTGCTGTGGAGGCAGAGATGAAGCATCGCCTATGTTCCAGCCACTCAGCATCCAGGGTCGGATGGTGGAACAGGTACAAGCTTTTAAATATCTGGGAGCAGAAATAGACACCTGCTTGTCCTTCTCTCAGCACACAGAAGCTGTTTATAGAAAAACACAGCAACGCCTCCACCTGCTGAGGAAACTCAGGACTTTCCAGGTCAATAAGGACATCCTGACCTTGGTCTACTGCTCCCTGATTGAGTCATTCCTCACCTTCAACATCTCCTGCTGGTACAACCTTCTCACTATCAAACAAAAAACATGACTATCCTGAATAATAAATCAATCCAGCAAAATAATAGGTGCACTGCAACCCCCTCTGTCTGAATTGTACATCCATTCAGTGACCAGGAAAGCCACCCGGATCACTGAAGACTCCACGCACCCTCTACATCGTTTTCAGTTACTGCCATCAGGTAGACGGTACAAGGTACCTCTGGCCCGGAAAAACATCTACAAGAAATCCTTCATCCCATCTGCAATAGCCATCCTGAACAGCACAAAATGAACTGACAGTTTTCAATTTCCACCTTTTAAACAGTTTGTATGTATGTGTGTCTATGCATGTTTTAGATGTGACTCTGAGCCTGTGAAAAGGAGAATTTCTGTTACCTTTGGAAACAGAATACAGTGGTACCTCAGTTCTTGAACTCATTAGAACTCGAATTTCTTAAAAAAGTCGAACCAACCAGTTCGAAAAAATTTTACCTAGAACTCGATCTGAATCTCAGAAGTCAAACCGTGAATGCCGACCTAAGATAGCTTGTATCCACGGGGAAATGAGTCACGCGGCACATCTCTCAGCGGAAGCAAACGGTAACACTTCAGTCTTAACCTCGCATTCGCTGTGATAGCATCGTGCATGTTTACACTAGCTGAATACATATATTTAGGCAGCAAAAATACATTGACAATGATAGACAATAACAGTAATTATTATTATATAATAAAATACATTTAAAAATAAATATTTCTTATTAATTGTTTTAATATTCATAATAAACCATTAATATATTTAATTATAATAATATTGTCATGCCGAGCGGGGACAGAACAGAGACAAAGGCGCAGACGTCAGGGTATCAGGGAATACGGGGGTTTAATTACAGGTAAGGCAGGCAAAATGCAGACGGACAATACAATGACCGGACTGGGGAAAAAAACTGAAACGCGGACTAAATACAGAGGATTAATGACAACAACTAGAAACAGCTGATCACACGGGGATTCCACACGGGGGTAACGAAGGGGCTTGGCACACGGAAGGAGCGGACGATCGGGGCAGGACACATTGTTTTTTTTACTTTACACATTGTTTGGATACATTTATTTTCTTAATTTACAAATTACTGTTTTGATAAATGTGCTTAGATGTGTTTAGTACAGTATATGCTCTTCATGTTTTATCTGGTTCATTTTGTATTTAAATGCTAAAAAAAAAAAACATATTTAGGTGTAATATTTTGGGGCCGGGAACCAATTAATTGGTTTTCCATTATTTCTTATGGGGAAAATTCGATCACAACTCAAACTTTTTAGGATTCGATCCGGAGTTCTGAACGGATTAAATTTGAGTTCTGAGGTACCACTGTATTCTATTCTATTCTATATTGCCAACTGCATGCTTTCCTCTAAATTATTGCCCCCCCCCGCCACCTCTTCCTCCTCTCACCCCCCATGTCAAAGCCAATGACTGGCTTTCTTTCCGTCTGGCTGTAGGAGGTGACAGCGTAGCCAACCACGCCCCCTGCTGGGCCCGACAGCACCGCCCTGGAGCCGCAGAACTCATCCATGGGGGTGAGTCCTCCATCGGACTGCATGAACAGCACCCTCACGTCCTGCGGGGAACAGAGCGGGTGAGGAAGACAAGGATACAGAAACACTCAGAGACCAAGGAAACACAGACGCATTTCCATCCTAATGGCAATAAGTGTGTGGGGTTTTTTTGTAGGTATGCTTTGTGTTTTGTAGAAACTACATCTGATTTCCAGGTTTTGCGAACCTACCTCTCTAAACTGGTTTACCCCATGACAGAAAAAGCTGCCATAAATCCTGTTCAGATAGGATTAGTTTTACCTGGATATAATGTAATTGAAGCATTTACCGACAAGTTTATAATTTTAATCCAGTCTCAATCTGCCATGTCTGCAATTACAAGCATCCAGAGAAACAAATTCAGGAGCGAATTACATTCCGTGTTTCATTTAACACAGACCTTGTCCAGTAATAGTATTCAACGCAGAACTGTCCTCTCAGTAATTCTGTAAAGGCATGTTAATTATTACAAATGTAGAAACAGCATTTGTAACTTAAAAATGGAGCCTCAATGGATGCTGGGGTTTCCAAGCAGACGTCTGATAAGCTACACTTGCATTTGCTTTCTAGACACACTAACTCTGACGTTACCATCAATGGACGAGATTCATTGATCTCTGGTAATTTGGAGAAATTACTCAAGCTTCTTATCTCACCAGAATTAGCCAGTCAAATCACTTTCCAAACTGCATCCTGAACTAGGTAAAACTAATCCCATCCGAAGGCACTATATATGCAATCAAGCACACGAATGTGTGCAGGAAGATATCTGCACGTTCAACATACATAAACACATGCAGGCACGCTGAAAGGCACAGAGACCCCACCCCCCACTGACCTTCATCCCGCCCCGGAACCCGGAGACAAAGCCCTTTAGGTACTGCCGGATCTTGGGGGTCAGGTAGGCGTCAGCGCAAACAGTGTACCCCCGGGGCACGGCCCTCACCATGGGCATAACCTCGCTAGACAGGGACACCTGGGTGAAGCCCAGCTTGCGTGCCAGGGAGCCTATAGCCTGCTCATGGGGGGACCACCTGGGAGGGAGGAGCATGCTGTCAGTGCTGCGCTACGCTCTTCTGTACCATGCTGCTCCATCCACAACCTCCACCGTGTTACGCAGTACTGACGTGTAGGAGTGCAGCAGCAGCACGGCCAGGCTGGTGATCCCGCGAGACAGGAGTGCCTGCAGGTCACGCTCCACCTGCTGCAGGTCAGGCTCCCGCCACACCTCCAGGACCTCCCCTGTGCTGCCTGGTGGGGTGCAGGGGAATGTTTGGGGAGGATGTGAGGTTGGGAAGCATTCAGCACTAGTGCTGTTCAGCCGGAGGTAAATTGAGACATTTTATACAACTGATACCATGGTGCTGTTGAAGTCTTGAATCTGATTGGTCAGAAGGGTGTTGATTAATTAATTGTAACCACATACGTACTGCCAGTGAGGTGAATAAAAGTAGTGAATCAATGCACTAGTATAATGCATATCAACCCTTACGTCAATAACAGTAACAAGATAAGTCAGTGTGTTAGAGAGTGTGTGAATATAGCATAGCTCTGGCTAGGACGGAGAGTGATAAGGAGTGTTTTGTGTGTGTGCGCTCATCAGTGGGGCATCGTGTCACACCAAATCACACCTGTCACCTCCTTCACCAGCTCTCTCCCTGCTACCCGGCCACGCTCCTGCTTCAGGACCACCCTCTCCTCCACCTCGATAACCTCCTCATACAAGACATCTGGCATGGACACCTCCTGCAGGAGATGAACACATATAATGTCTTAAATCGTAAGGATGTTTAGGAAATGAAATGATGCTTTATTTGCCAGGTACATTGGAATTTGTGTTTCCTTGTTTAAATGCAGGCATATACAGATGTGAGAATGAAGCTTGGGGTCTGAGTGCAGGATTTACCCCATCAAACACCCCTGGGGCAATTTTCAGGGAGTTGAGGGCCTTGCAACAGGGACCAACAGAGACATGACTATTCTGTTGAAAATGGGATTTGAACCAGAAACCTTCTAATTATGGACACAGAGGCCTAACCTGCTGAGCTACTAAAATGATCCTGAACATGCACCAGTCAAGAGGCGGCGATACTGAAAAACGCAGAGCAAGGCGGAGAGGACGAGCTACCACACAGTGTCACGCCTGCCTGTGAAGTTAGTCTGGGGAGACCCCCTGCTCCCCCTACTGGCAGCTCCTTCATTCAGTATGTTATTCCTCAGCACTGACGATACTACAGGTCGAGCTTCAGCTTTTGGACCTCCTAGCCCACGTCCTTCAATTCACAGTGGTGTGTGGCTCAGCGGGTTACTCCCCTGGGCCTGTCATCCACAGGTTGCCAGTTCAAATCCTGTCTCCAGCAGAATAGTCTCGTCTCAATTGGGCCCTTGAGCAAGGTTCTAACCCTATGAAAAGCTCCATGTGAAAACTGAACAATTCAACTGTACTTGTGCAAATGCTAAGTAAAAGCATTGTTTCATTTCATTAACTTGCAAGCAACACTGCAGATCCTTCACGCGCCTTGGACACTTTCAACAACGCTATCGACGCAATTAGCAGTCTGGTTATTGCATAACACAGATCTGATGCTATGAGACACAGAGTGATGTCATTGGGAAGCACCCCCATCCCCCCAGAATGTGCATGTGGTAAGTTATCAACATGAACTGTTTGCTATGCATCATTCCATTGTTCTGTTTCCCGGTGGATACTGGCAGGATTGGCATACAGTGGCTCAAAAAAGTGCTCACCAAGTCAAAGAGGTTTGGCCTCGCCTGGGTGCCGATGTGCAGCAGGTCCCTGAACCCCCGTGTGACCAGGAGGGCAGTCCTCTCGCCTTGTCGTTCCAGCAGTGCATTGGTTGCTACGGTGGTGCCCATCCTGATCCATCCAATCAGGGAGGTGTCCACTGGCTGGTCCCTGGGAAAAGCTTGTCTAGTCTCCTGAAGGAGTAGGTGTGCCAAGAGTTAATGTAATGCAAAACAAAACACCATTTTTTTTTAACATGACCTCTGATCTGTTACTTCAAGTTACTGATTGTAGTGGCCTAACCTTGGTCTGCTATCTGTTAGGTCTAGTTAACCTGATGAATTTCTCTGCCATTTGTCCTCAGTAAACATTACACTGACTCAGGGCTGACCCTGGGTGTTCTGACACCCTAGGCAAGATTCTGCTGATGGCTGCCACCCCCACCCCCACCCCCCAACAACCCTACACCCAATCACAATAAAAAGAGAAAAAAATGTTGGCATTTTTATAATAAGAAAAATATGATGAATATTGAAAACAGAGGGATTATCCTGACTTGGAGCTTGCAGTGAAAAATGTTAAGTGGTAAAATCTGCCGACTAGAATTGTACAAAAGGTGGCATTCTTTGATAATGCTTAAAACATTGTTGTCCTTTTAGTCCATACATTTTTTTCCATATAGATCCACTTATATATTGATACAGAGCATACTGAAATGATAAACAATACAGAGCAGCAGATTTATTTATATTAAAAACGTTACAGTAGCACTGGGTATCTGGCTGATAACTAGCTTGCGGGTGTCTATTTCACAAAAAGAGTAGTGAAATATTAAAACTAATCTAAAAGAATTCAACTAACTAGCTGCAACAGCAAATTACGTATATACGTTATATACTATATTCTTTGCTTTTTTAAAATGTATGAATGAAACTTATATTTATATAGCGCTTTTCAAACATCCAAAAGCGCTTTACAGAATCAAAACGATCTTCGGCGTTTTGTTCCCGGCGTCCCAGATTCTTTTGACTTTCATTTTCTTGCCAGTTTAATTACTGAAGAATGACGCATTATTCAGACGTTTTAATGGAGGCTGCGGGTGGATATCCCATTAATAAATGGGTGTTTCTCAATACCAAGAGCGATCTTCCTCACTTGCCTCCCAGGAACGAACTTGGGGTGCAGTGAATCATGGGATTGATCTCGTTTGACTTCACAAATGTCATGTATCCTTGACATTTGGGGCGGGGCGAGAACGATACCCGGTGATTTATACCGTTCTATGTACATCTGTCATTATAGAACTGGTCTTCGGCAACGAAAGATGACGTAAAACGGGTACGCGAGAACACAAGTACTGTAAAGCACGCACATTGAGAAACACCATAAGTTTCTATTTCAGTTGTGAAATAGCTGTATAACGTCACGCAATACAACCACGGGGATTTCTTCTGATTTTTTCACGCGTTCTTATGCGCCCCTATTGAAATGGCGCCCTAGGCAATCGTCTATGTCGCCTATAGGGCGGGCTGGCCCTGCACTGACTTATTTTAAACACCACATTTATTTACATATGTAACATTTCGATCTACAGCGCTTCACAGAGCTTGCAGTAATACTTTTTCTGTTTATACATGAGGCAATATCACTTTATCTTACCTCCTGAAGGATCCTACGGATACCCTCGGTGGGCGCGTCATTGTAGTTCTGGGGATCGTGTGACAGCAGTTTGAGGACCCTCTCTCGCCCGTCCGGACAACGAGCGAAGATATCGGTGAAGGTGCCCCCGCGATCGATGGCGAAGTCAAACTTCCCTGCGATCTCGGCCATCCTGAAGGACGGATGAGATGCATCACTTCATGTTCTTACATTCACTTTCCCAAGGTCTGTCCCATGATAATTCGCACACACTTGGCACAGGTAATGGATTCTAAAATTACACCAATCTTTGGACCCGGTTCAGCTGATTGTTATCTTTCTGGGACCTCGTGCAACCCGTCTAAGTACACATCTAATGCTTCCAAACACCAAACGCGAGTATCGACAACTAATATTAAATGCAGCGATGCGCATATTTAAAACATGCCCGTATCTGCATTTACCTCAGTTGCACCAATGAATGAGGTTATTTCGAGGAGGCGTCCAGATCATACATCCCTCAAACTGTTGCTCTTTCCCGAAGTACATTAATTTAAATATTTTAAGAACTTTAAGCATTAATCAGATATGTTACCGAGTCCAGTGATTCTTAACTAATTGTATTAGTAAATGTTTACATTTTATCGGTGCTTGAAAAAGCTAACAATATTTGTAACTATGGAAATTAAAACTGCTTACGCTTCTTCAGGCTCTGCCTGTTCCGATCGCCGCCGCTTTGCACTGATTCAAGTCAAGTCTGATTGTAGCTTTATGCTGGTCTTTTATCTCTTTTCCTACGTGCACCCTTTCAAAGGATTTAAAATCTAGAGGTTTTCCCTCTGCGTTGAATGCTATATCTGCCGTGGACTGGATTTCCCCTGTAAAGGCCAGGTGTTATGACGAGTTGAGCTTCCTTTCGACATACTATCGAGCCTTTCTGCGCATGTGCAGTTCCACCGTTGTGGGATTAGGATTAGATTTTAGGGGTTAGGGTTAGGGTAAGGGTTTTAGGGGTTTGGGTGGGTGGGGGTTAGGGCTATCGATTAGCACTTCGGTAACCTAACTCGACAAAGTAGCTCAACTTGACAGGCCTTCTGCAATATCCTGCAGTTTCAATGTGAAGCGCGCAGGCACCTGAAGGTTTGCTCCACCAGGTGACACTGTCACCCAAAGTCAGATACCGCTACATCTCAAGGTGAAGCCGAAGTAGATGTTTTATAGTGCCACATATGGATGGAAATGTGTAATGATCTGGGATCAGTTCGGCTCTCTTTGTTGACATAACAAAGAGAAACACGTGGTGCCGCTAAAGAGGCTGGGGCTGTTAAATAAAACTATTGAATTAAACACGGAAACTCTGGGGAAGATTTTTGATAAGTTACTGGAATTTAACGGTGTAACATCCTTGCATTGTAAAGGTATAGTGTAAAACGCAGTTTGATTTAATAAAAATCCATTTTCCAAATCACATATGCGATACAAGGTTGCGATTAACATGGACACAAGCCAGGGGACACCCTGGATGGGATGCTAACTAAGGATTGTATTTCTGGATGTAAGAAAGTATGTTAAATTTGTTTGCGATAACCACCCAGTAGTGTTTTGAGATCTAAACGATACACTTTATGTAATATAGAAAATGTTTGACATCTTTTACCATTAGATTTTACAGAGCAAATAAAAATGATTAAATTACTAAAATAAAATAATACTGAAAAGAAGAGGAGCATACACCACAGTAAATATGCCCCTGTCCCAACTTTTTTGGGACCTTTAGCAGACATCAAATTTGAAATGAGCTCATTTATTGGTTAAAGGTGTACAATTTCCCAGTTTGAACATTTGTTATGTTATCTATGTTCTGTTGTGAATAAAATATTGGCTCATGTGATTTCAAAGTCATTTAGTTTTCATTTTATTCAAATTTAAAGAACATCCCGACTTTTCCAGAATTCAGGCTGTGGAAGAACCACCTATCTACAGTGATTTCATTGGGTTAAGTTGAGGTAATGGACTGGGAGTCAGTCCCTACTGAATGACGAGCAAACCGTGTTCCTTCCAACATATATCCTTGGGCTTACTGTCCAAATCATCCCACCCAGTCACAAACAAAATATGCTTAAGCAAGTTATACAAAGTATTCATCTGCTGAATATTATTAACATTCTAAGTATGACAGTGATGAAATAATTGGGGGTGGCATTAACACAGGTGGCTGTAGGGAACACCTACTTGTAATGATCGATTCTGATGCTACAAGGTCAATTAAACTCTGCCACTAATCAAAACAAGGCCAGCACTGTTTCCGCAGTCTTGTGCATTTTGCTAAACCTCAACTCTTACTGTAATGATGTGAGCATGGTCGTAAATTATGGGGGATAGGGGATGTAACCCCTCCAATAATCAAAACCAATCACTACAACCGCCTGGACCCATTAAATGGGTGGAGACCTCAACTGGCCCCCCAGTGCTCAACCCAAAGTTATACCCTTGGTTGTGAGTAATCAACGTACCCAGTGAGCAGGGGTGTCGGACCGCGGGTACTGGTCGACTTGACTAACCAGGGCCCTGCTTGGATGGGGGGGAGCTGCGAAAGCCTCTGAAATAATTAGAATCTGGTTCCTGAATTTAATAGCCTACTTTTTGTTATTATAGACATAAATAATAACTTACATGATAAGTTCTGCTTATCTACCTGATTCCTGCCCGCATGCCTACGCCTCGTTGTCCCCCTGTGCACAAATCTATCAGTGCCTTTTGCCGAATACAAAGTGAAACCAAAACTAAAATTGGGGATTCAGAATTGCAAGGAGAACAGAGAGCTAGAGAGATAAAAGGCACTTTCACACCCAAGTTCCAGAACCTGGTCCCGGTTTACACATCCGGAACTGGGACCTTTATGCTAAATAAGCATGGAAGACACAAAAACATCGTAGGTTAAACTCCACACATAATTTAATGCGAAACTACACCGCCAGGCCAAAACAATGAATGATAAATAAGTTCTGTTATTAGTTATTGGGGGATGGATTGCGATCAAAGTGGGATTAATTTTCCACAAAATAATAAACGACGCAAAGTTATCCAGCTAATAAGCACTGGCAGGTTTCATCCCCGGCAACGGCGATATTAGACAAACTTATACTGGTTAATGATGGAATTTTCCGATGCAGAAATATGGAGACGCAATAAATAAAAATGCATTAATTGATGCATTAAATGTAATTGGGTTACAAAAATAATTACATTTGCTCAATATTTTGCGCTGCTAGGCCCATTTCTCTCTTTCTGCACTTCTGCATAACTTCCATGTTAGGTTAACCACAATCACTGGTGCTATCAACAAGCTATCGCTGTAAGAACTACCCAGTAGTTCGTGTTTGAATGGAAAGAACCTAGTTTGCATTAGGTACTGAAAAAGGGTTTGGGAACTTAGGGTTTTCAGGTTTGGTCGGCTGGCTGGCATAAGATTTTCAATTGGAGATAAGTCTGCAGACGCACACCTGCAAGTAACAGTTTTATTACCTTGTAAATAGTCTGTACGATTTGCAAACTGCCCCAATACTTTTCATGTAGCTAATTTTAGTTTTATAATGGAATAATATAGATTTGCAGTAAGATTTCTTCCGAGAGTCAGAAAGTGTGAGTGTCACACCAGATGCATGAGAGTTGGAAACCCTGGAAATTGCCCCTGAGGAAAGACAATTGGGCCGAGTTACTGCAGTGTGAACACAACAAAAGTCCCTGGTTCCAGAAAAAGGTTCTGGTTGCAGAAAAGTTCTGATGGTTTGAAAGCGCCTAATGTTAGAAAAGAACAGGCCACAATGACAAGACAAATTGTCTTTTATTAGTATACGGCTTACTCGTCACAAGTTCTTACTAGTAAAAAGAACATTCTTATTAGTGAAAATGTAAATGCAAGTAAATATACCATGTATACTAATAAAAGACAGTTTGGCTTGCCCCAAGGCAACCGCTGTTCTTTTCAGAAAACTAATGAACCTTAAGTGCCAAAGAGTAAATATGTTGCAGTAAAGTAAGTTAGCTTGCGGGGGTGGCAGGGGGGGCAGGTCACACTACAATGCCTGGTGCGCAATATTGGGCGCTATGCCCCGGCCACTGAGGTCACACGTATCTGTGCATGGGAGTGTTCTGGTGAATCCAGCAGAAAAAAAAAATCGTCCTTTGGAAGGTGCCGAACCCACAGGACCTCAGACATGGATTCCAAAGTAACACTGTTACATGCATGCACCACATATTTTTCAAAACACAAACTTTATTTATTAACTCTTCACTCCTTGTCAGTTAAAACAGCACAATGTCTTGCATGGTTTGTCCACATTTACATGAGTGGGGTAATTGCTTAGTGCTACACATGGGTCAATAAGGCACAATGGAAGTGTGGACGGTCCGTAAGGGCAGTTGTAGATTTCTTACAAGCGGAGAAAAACCCACTTAGCAGCAATTAGCAAATCGGTGGGTACCTGGGCTGTTCAGTTAAGGAGAACACAGTGTAAAAGTGGCTAATGGAAGAAAGTGTGAAGAAATCCTGGTTGTTCTGTAACTGTTTATAGCTACGCACATTAGCCCTGAGCAGAAATAGTTGAAGTACTTAATATTATCTCGACCAAAAGATGGCTTTTTCTAAATAGGTGCTTTTACTCTGAAGAGGTTGTTGTGTGAGTTTGTTAGCTTTGTCCAGGTGTGAAAATTCTCAGGTTCTGATTGACAGGCAGACTTAGCCAACGGTTGTGGCTCATTGTAGACAGGTTCCTCTTGCCCTTGTTTCTGGGTGGCCTGTTAGCCTGTCTGTCTGTTTGTCTCGCCCTCTCAGTGGCAGTTCTGGCAATTGGGGTGGCAGCGCTGCTTGTTGACATTACAGCGGCAGCCTCCACTGGTGTCGCCCGGCCCCTGGAAAACAGAGGGGCATTAGGACCGGGCAGGTAGGAATTAGCGCTGTCATGATGCCAAAATTTTACAGCTGTATCTAAAAAAACATTTAAGTACTATTATTAAGTACAGTAGTAGCCATTGTAATTGCAATGTATTCATGTTTAGAAATATTCATGTGCATTAAATACACACTTAAAAATTAGATATTACTTTATTTTATCATTATCATGCATAATAGAACAGATGTACATTACTTTTACATGCCTTGCAGACCATTGTCTTACTGCGGAAATGTTTAACGTACTACAAAAAATACTTTAACCAGTAGAAAAAAATGCATGTCATATCTCTACTTCAACCGTCACAGGCCAATTAATATTTTATTAATTTAGAAATAAGAATCCTATCTCTGGAAACTCTTTATACTGGATTGTGTCGGTCATTTATATGTTTTGATCAGTGATTCCCGACCAGGTCTTCGGAGACCCCCAGCCAGTCCACATTTTTGCTTCCTCCCGGCTCTCCACCAAATGTGGATTGGCTGGGGGGGGGGGGGGTCCCCCAGGACTAGGTAGGGAAACACTGGTATAGATAATTCATGTTTGCCCCTCTTGTCAGTAATAAATCAGTATTGTGCACAACTTGCATACTGTGTATGTCCTGTGGTTTACCATCTTCATTTGGCACAAAGCCGAAGTATTTTCACAGGCCACTCTGGCTGCACTCTTTATTGATAAAGCACAGTAGTCAAAGCTCTGACACTTCTGAACTAATCATCTTAAGTTAACACCTCGAGCTTTAACAACTCTCTGGGAGTGCGCATTGGTAGAATGTTAACCTCAGTGGTCAGACCGAACCGGAAGTGCAGGCTACAGAATTGATACTGTGAAAAATGAGTACTGAGACCGTTTTATACATGATAGAATCAAAACTTCTGATGCGTTTCACAACACATACACCTTTATTCAAAAATATGAAAACTGTCATGGGTGTAATACCCTGAGAGGAAGGCGAGGCCCTTACCCGAGGCCCCCAGCGTGGGCCCCTGGTGACCCAGCAGATTTCAGTGTGACAGACAGTACATCGCACCCAATCACAGCCCTCCTTCTTCTGCACAATTATGCCACACTGAGGGCAGTGCATGGCCTCGCCGGATTGGACCAGGGTCTGCGTGGGACAAAACCTGCTGTGGTGATTCTTTTGGTGCATCTGGGTCACATGACTGTGGCGGTAGGTCTGTGATGGTGGTTACCCTTAGGAGGTCACGCGTCCTGCGGGCAGCGGAGTCATTGATGGCGCGGGCAGAAAGGTCATCCTGGTACTGCTTGCAGTTCATTCCCTCATGGATGGCCTGAGACAGCGACAGGTGAGATTTTACAAAGTTGCTGATATGACAAGTGTGCGTGTGTTCATGCATATTGTATACGCTATACTGCTGACAGGCTGCTAAATGTCATTTTGCTGCCTATGCAGTGACAATAAAGATTCTTATCTTATTTCATTGTTTGTTCAGAGCTTTCGTATGGAATGAAAGTGCTGGCGTTTCATAAATGTGTTGCCGTATGCGACGCCTTCGCTTTATGCGGGTGTCAGTCTGTGTGTGGTCATGTGATGTTTTTGTGCGTGGGTTAGCCTACCTTGCAGAGCAGACAGTTCTGCCTCTTGCAGACAGGGCAGTGGAAACTGTTGACCGTGTCCTCGTACTCGCACCAGCCGCTGCAGTCGGGACTGGCGCAGTGGTAGCTGCTCTTGCAGCGCGACTCTGCCACGGACAGTCCCCGCTGGAGCCAGCGCTCATACTCCTCCCCCGTCACTAGCTGGCACAGCGAGGATGAAGTGATGCCAGAAGTGGAGGCATTGGGGTGGTAAGCGGACGCATGGAGAGCAGAAAATATAACGTAAGACTAGTTCTGAAATTCCAGCTGATCATAGTGTGTGGAGAACTCGGAGTACTCAGAATGGAACCAAAAGATTAATGCTAAAGCACCGAGGCTGCCAGTGGTGATTTTGAGCATAAGGGGGCGCTGTTGGGGGGGGGGGGGGGTGCTCCTTACTGCCCGGATCTCTCTCTCCTGCAGTACACTGTCGCAGGCATACGCGTCATCTCGATATGGGCAGGCCACCTCAGGGTCCTCGCACATCAGGATCACGGAGCGCAGGCAATCTCTGCAGACACCACGGAAGCACTCAGGGCCCCGGGCCACGTTTCAATGCACAAAGACATGTAACACTGCCCGTGTTGGTTACATTGTCTGCTGATTTTTCCCCCTATGCCAGCAGGGAGCATCACTGTTAAGAGCAAGAACCTATAATTTGAAGGTAGCAGCAGTATAAGTAACTCCAGTAAATGGCTAAGCTATCAAAATAGGCTAAATTACAAGTGCCATTGGATAACCATAGCAGTTAAGTGTCTAAGACAATGCTAGCCTAATATTGGAAGGTAGTGTGTCATTCACCGCTGTGCCCAGATCAGGCCTCTTACTTGCAGAAGCAATGCAGACACTCTCTGAGCAGCACCCCTTCCCCCGGCTGGAGCTCCAGGTAACAGATTCTGCACTCCACGCTGTCCGGGTTTGGCACCAGGTCCTGCCCATCCATCATCACCAGCCGGGCAAAGTTCTCCCTTCTCTCGGCTTCCCTAGCCTGGGGGGGGGGGGGGGGGGGGCAAAAATATATATATATATATATTATATGAACAACCTGCCATTCATTCAGCTAACCAGTTGGTTCATAGAAGAAGGTGTAAGGTCTGATTGGAAAAACGACAGTAACTCGAAGAGCACTTGAGATCATGCAGCTGCATGCAGAAAGGTAGTTGGAACACCATAAGGAGACCCGCCTTCCCCCATTCATGTTCCCAGACCCAAAATGGCATCTATACCTACATGGTCTTTATTGCCCAATAAAGGAGAGCAATATCTTCACATTTCCTGAACAGTCGCATCTGGAACAGTCCTCTTTGCAGGACCCAGTTGTTTTAGATTATGTCCACAACAGCAACTGACTACATCTACAGAATATCCTTACAGACCTTTAGATGCAGATGTATCACATTGAAACAGACAAAGCAGATTGTAAAAGATGAGGAAGCACAAGGCATTAAAAGGACTCAAAGCATTTATTTCATTTTTACAGTAAATACAGATTTTCCCAAGGCTCATTATACATGGTGGTTTGACTTTTTTCTGCACATTTCAGATTATTCATCCAGCAGAAAAAAAAAAACATTAATTCAGGCAATTCCTTGAATTCTATGAGATGATTCCCATTTATCAGACTGACAGAGTTTATGATCTTAAATAGTATGACTTGCATTGGCACTGTAATCTCCATCGCACACTTTTAAGAGCTATTCAATGATGACTAACTGCTTTCTGCATTGTAGTAAAAAAAAAAAAACCTCAATACAATAATACAATAACAAGCACATTCATACAGATGCCATCAGCAGCCTCTCTCACACGTACGGTACAGTGCTTTAGCATCTATGTGTTATGTGGTCGCTGTCAATAATGTCCTAGTAAGAGAGTACTGATGTAGGGGCTGTCTAAAGCCAGTCCATGTTTTATTCTGCGGGATTCTGTTCACTTGGGCAGGACAACGCGCCTGCATCATCTGTACACGTGTGTGTGCGAACCCGCCGGACCGCACCGGTGTGTAAGAGGCTGTGCCCCCCATCCCTTCCCCCATGCGAGGCCGTATCTGAGGAGCTTAGGGTGTATGTGTGACATCAGTAGTCCTGGTCGAGGGGGGGTTCAGGTTATACAGTAGTGAGTTGCTCAGTGGGTCAACCCTCAGGTCGTCTCTTCTCCCTTTCTCCTTTAAAACACAGAGACAGAAGAGAAGAGGGTCAGCGCGAGGGAGCCCCCTCGCCACCCCCGCTCCTGACTGACCCCCCCCTCTCCAAGACCCTCAGAATTGCTTCCTCCCCCCCCTCCCTGGTTGTGACCACAGTGATAGTTGGCTCTCCAAATGACAAAGAACTCTATCAATTAGGACTCACAAAGACACGGTACTGTGGCTTTAAGACTGACCTATTTGCCATAAATATATGTTCTACATTTATATTTATTTAGTGGACGCTCTTATTCGTGGCAAGAGAGCACTTGGGGTTTCTCTTCACCTTCAATCATCTCCCTCAGATTGAGCTTTATCTCTTCATTTTCCGGCACGGACAATGTGATCAGGTGTATCGGCATTCATTCTGATTGCAGTGGTCGGGCACCCCAGGCCTACCTGTTGATACTGCCGGACAGCCTCCTTCTCCTTCTCGATACGTCGCAGCTCTAGTGGGTCTGGTTGGTACCCCCCGGGCACTGTGTATCCAACGGGCCGGTCCGCACTGCAGATCTCACAACCAGGCCGTGTGGGCTTGTTGATGAAGGTACAAGTGGGGCAGGACCAACCTTGCTGTAGTGGTGGAAGCAAGTTTAGGTGTTACAAGTAAGTTTAGGGCCAACAGTGGGCAAACACAGCATGGTGGACTCTACACGGAGAATAATACCTGTATGTTACAGTGTATGTACAGTGTATACAGACAATAGGTAGTACCTGCATGTTATCATGTATCTCTCTGTACACAGAGTGTGTAATACCTGTATGTTACAGTGTATGTACAGTGTATACAGACAATAGGTAGTACCTGCATGTTATCATGTATCTCTGTACACAGAGTGTGTAATACCTGTATGTTACTGTGTATGTACAGTGTATACAGACAATAGGTAGTACCTGCATGTTATCATGTATCTCTCTGTACACAGAGTGTGTAATACCTGTATGTTATCATGTGCCTGACTATATATTTGCATTCCCTTGCAAATCTTTTGTGATCCCTCGCAATAGTTTTGCACAACTAATAATAACTGGACTGTGTCCGTTTAAAGTACAAAACATAGAATTAATGGATTAATAAGTATAAACCTAAACCATACAGACATGTCCAGTTAAGTGTGCTTTAAGCATTAAACTATGGGGGACAATGCAACCCATGTAACTTTCATATATGTGTTTTTATATGTATCTATTAAAAATTGCACTCTGTTCATTCACCGCCAGTGACTGTAAATAAATAACTGGGCAATTGAAGGTGAAGTACACACACAAACATTGAAATACTAATTAAAATTCGCCTGTAAATAAATCTGGAAAATCAATGGGGTGTTGCTTGCTTTTGTTGAAAGATATTACAGTCGGCAGTTGTAAAGTTAACTTTACTACGGTGTCATGATTTTTAAACCCGAAACCACTTTTGGGTACACCACCCTGGTATTCTTGCTTGATGATGTATGTGGGGATTTGTGGATCTATACTGAAGTATTACAGAAAGCGGGTTTGAGTTTAAACCTTAACCATGGTAAAGTTAGCGTTATATGCAGTTTTCCAGCTGTAATATCTTTCAATGTTTGTAATATATTATCAAAAAGTTACATGGTGTACATTGTCCCTGATAGTTTAATGCTTAAACCATGCTTTACAGGGCATGTCTGTATTATAGCGGTTTAATGCGCTCGTAGGCTCAGAGACACTTTAAAATTTGAATGAGTTAATTATAGTTTGAATGTGAATTTTTCACATCGTGTTCAAACGAATGTTCGAATATCACTTAAAAAGTGACAGCCCTTCTATATATAGACTGTGGGTACCTGACTGTTAACAAAAGTTAATTCCTGTATGTTTCAGTGTTTCTGACTCCATATAGACAGTGGGTAATACCTGTATGTTTCAGTGTTTCTGACTCCATATAGACAGTGGGTAATACCTGTATGTCACAGTGTTTCTGACCAGTTCATGCAGAGACTTTTTGAGGGTTAGTATCTAGCCCTTTGACCATTAAAGAAACATTCAGTTCCTATAAAGGGAGGTCCTTTGAATAGTTCAGGCAAAGAGGGCAGGTACTCAGGTACCCCCCACCCCACCCTACCCCTCTACTGTGTACCTGACTGTATACAGACAGCAGGTAATACCTGTATGTATGTTACAGTGCTTCTATCTGTATATAGACAGCAGGTACTACCTGTATGTCAGTGTTTCACTGTATACTGACATCAGGTACTACCTGTATGTCAGTGTTTGACTGTATACTGACATCAGGTAATACCTGTATGTGAGTGTTTCTGATTATATAAAGACAGCAGGCAGTACATGAATATCACACTCTATACAACGGTATATAAATGGCAGTTAATACCTGTACATTACAGGTTTATCTTTATTACCTGTACACCAGAGCCCAATGCTTCATTCAGCTGAGGCATCTCTAGGTTGATGAGTTCTCGGATTTCACCAATGCCGAGTTTCTCTACCCCACTCACAGCGCTGCCTAGACAACCAATCAGAAATCAGCCATCAGCAGCTCACGGCATGGTGAGTCATGGCATACTTCACACACCAACCGCGACAAAAGTATCTTCTGTTTTCTACAGCAACATTGCTCTTGCTGAATGTCTCTATGGCTGATGGCTGACTAGTGCCAGGGTCTCACCAGTGCCCCCATGGGACAGCCTGGAGGGCAGTGTGCTGTAGGGCCTCCAGTCTTGTGAGACGGGCCCGTTCCCGGGGGGTGCCGATGCCAGCAGGGCACTTTCCTGGTCCTGCTGGCATAGCTGGCGGGTCAGGCGGGCCTGGCGTGCCGACAGGAGGTACAGGAAAGCGGTGTCGCCGTCACGACGCACGCCGTAGGAGGCCAGCGAGCGTGGGTCCGTGCACAGGCACTGGCCCATAACCCAGCGCTGCACCCGTGGGTGGAAGCCATAGTCGAGGAAGACCTGGAGGAACGAGACGTAGGTCTGAGGGGGGGGCGCAGGGGCATTGGCGCAGGGGTCGGGGCAGAAGGAGCAGGCGACAGGCACGCCACGGATACATCATTCAGGCAGCCAATCCCGCGCTCCACCCAGCAGCGGCGAGGTATGAAGCGAGCAGCACGATGGCCCTCTGCCCTGACCTGCTGTTTCAGGGATGCGATGGTCATTTGGGGCGAGACTTTCACCGTGACACAACAGGATGAAGAGGCATCCTCCACCACGACAGCCAGGCTACCACGGAGACAAATGAGTCATGAGCCGAAGCACGAATCACATGTCAGCACTCTGTAGACCACACCCCCTCTCTGCCTCCACTCTCTCTGCCTTTTTTTTTTTTTTTTAATAAAAAGGTCCTTCTATCTTAAAGCCATGCTAGTGACATTCTAAACTTCTCTGGCACCTACAAAGTAAAACCTCCATTAAATGTTATATGCGTTACATAAACTACAAACTCCTGCTTGTTTGTGGTTTTCCTCCTCACTTAATTTCAGCGTCGGTGTAGCTCTTCTCGGACAGCTGGATCTTGAGCGCCACCTGTTGGTGAGCCAGGGTGGAGGCACACTGCACGGCACCCTGGGTATCGCCAGCTTCGATGGCCTGAGATAATTCCAGACACAGGTCCTCTGCAGAGCGTGAGGGAAAGTAGGGAGGGGGAATTAATGGGATGACCGAGTGGGGGTGGAGGGAGAGAGGGAGGCAGAAGGGGACAGGGGGATCTCGAATTTCAATAAACAACAATCAGCCCAAAGAAAAAGGCCAGAGACAGAAATAGCAGCAGGGTTTCGCAGGGAAGAACTGACTGGACTGGGTCCAGTGTGATATATGAATGTCCATATGACCCCACTTCATACATACATAAAGAAATCAGGTCCATAACCAGCAAGTTTCAAGACAACTTCTTCCACCAGATCATCAGAATTCTAAACTCTGTTCAATAAACCCTTTCACTGCCTGTTACTGTATTACTGTCCATTGTATTTGTCTATAAAGTTGCATGTTTTGTACTTTTCTAATTGCACTGTTTGGCACTTTTGTGTTTCACTCACCGACACTCTATAAAGTATCAAAAAATGACAGTGACAAATAAAGTAATTTGATTTGATTTGGAAAATCATTTTAATTGCAGCACTAATTTCAATGTAATCCTTAGTACTTTGAGTATTTTGATCAACAACACAATTTAATATACATCAAGCTGTACTAAATACTTTCATCGACAGAAACACTGCAAGTTATTACTGACATATAATTTTGCTTGAATTGTACTGAAATCACAATGACTCCTCTGCTGATCAGGTCACCCAGAATGCACCGGGATGACAAGGCGGGCTGAAGGGGCCATGGACCAATGGGTGAAGGGGGAAGTGCTGACCTGTCCGGGGTAGTGACATCGGAGTCCTGGGTTCGAGAGGTTCCAGCTGGAGCTGCTGTTCTTCTGCTGGCTGAGAAACTGCCACTGAAATGTAAATATTTTCATGTTGTTATAATAATCAACAGTATTTTGTACTTACATCAGTATTAGTTATTATGATTGGCTTAACCAATTACAGCATCAGCAACTGGGATATGGCCTCACACAGGAGTACGGACCTCTGTGTGCCTCCCGGAGGGATGACATCACTACGGTAGCCCACTCTTGTGCCTCCTTCTCGCAGCGGAAGTTGAAGCTGATGCGGTCATGTGGAGGCGTGGCCAAGCAGAGCTCGTGACAGCGCGGAGACTTGACCTCATACTTCACACTGCGCAGGTCGAACTCTGCAATGGACTGAGGCGGGAAGAGGGGGAGAAGGATGACCAATCTAACTTTGATGATCAACACTATCAGTATTATTATTATTATTATAAACACACACACACACACACACACACACACACATACACATACACACACCCACCCATGTTCCACAACTGCTTAACCCAGCGCACGAGGCAGGGGAAAAACCAGAACAGGACAGACTATCATAGTATCAGAGTACACATAATGTCAGCATGGGAAATTTAGAGATGCCAGTTAATCTAAGCTGGAAGATTTTGGACTGCACAAAGCAACAAACAAACAAAAGAAAAACAAGCAAACTCCATACTTAGAACTCAAGCTGGGGACATACTCCACAACCCTAAAAGTATAAAGTACAATGCTGCCCACTGAGTCTCCATGCCACCCATTAAAAACAACATTTCTATTCCACATACGGTAGTCTACTACATGTTTCAGGTGACTACTACTATAATAATAAAAAAAACTCAAAGACCAAAGAGTATCTTTATTAGGGTGACCAGATAATCCATGTCAGGGAGGACACTCTGAGCTAGTACAGGTATTGTAAATTACCATTTCAATTAAACGGACCTGGATTTCACTTGAGCACTGAGTTCTTGCTGTGTGCTGATTGGTCAGTCTCCTGTAATCATGCATGTTTCACTAATGCTAATGTGAAACAGCTGGATGAGTCTTTCAGTCAAGGAAATAAACCAGTCAAAGCACAAGAAGAGCTGAGCTATTTAGCCGAGCACAGGAGCCTTTCAATTTGAAAGTAGTTTGTAAAACCCGAAGTAGCTCAAAGTGTCCTCCCTGACATGGATTATCTGGTCACCCTATCTTTATGCTTTCGGGAGTATAAACCCCATTGCTGAAAGCCCACAATTGTTAACAATTAAGTAGCATATTTCAGATGCGGACAGATACGGGTGGGTTTGAAATGATTTAGCTTGAATTTAGCCCTATTATTACCAGTTTCATTTCGGCTGAACAACCTCTCACCTCCTGCAAACCAAAGTATTTACGAAGATAATTGGCATGGCGTGGCATTTCGTCTTATCTTATCAACTAGCTGTACATTAGATTACTTTAAAAGTCATCTTGTAATTCTCAAAAATAGTGATCGCTTTAGGAATTCACTGCTTCAAACTTTCCCGTACATAAAACGTAAAATATTTTGAAGATATGCCGGTCAAGTGGCTCATTAAAGGGTATAACCGAATTACATCATTCACAACCACAAACTGGTCGCGAAATGCCGCTGGCTTTTCTGTAAAGCTGTTACATACATTTCCGGAGTACCAATTGATGCAATATTTCTGGAAAATACACTCTCTCTCTCACACACACACACACATATGTATATATGTGTCTGTGTGTAATGTATCATCTACACGTCAGTCGTGACGTCAAAATCTCTATGCGCGTCCGATGGAGGTCTATTATTTACATGCCTCTATTCCGTTTGACAATTTTCGATAAACATTCGTGTCATCCAAAAGTGCACTTGATGTCTGTCTTGAAGCTTTGCTACAAAATAATAATAATAACAACAATAACAAAAATAATAATAAGTGAAACAAGGCTGAGTGGTTCTAATGAGTCATCACTGTTCAAAACAATGTACCCAGCTACCATACGCACATCTGGGGGAAAGACATACTGCCAACTGGCACCAAATAATAAATAATATTAACATAAACAAAAACCTGGTTAAACGCTCAACTCAGAGGTACGCATTTTAGCCCTAGAAATGTTAACCCTGGTAACTGCGTTAGCTAATAATAACAACAACACGTGACCTATAACTTTTTTTTCCTCTCCGCGCTTGACCGAGTCATCGTCACAATCACACCGATTCCATTCTCCGAACACTGAACGGATACATTATTGTGGTCCGAACACCCCGCGGCTTCCCCTCCTCTCTCCAGTCTTACCACGCTGCGCCCGGTCCCAGTGTCACTGGCGTCCCGCAGTGCTAGGCGGAACTCTCCTGCCCTGCCCGGCATCATGCTCAGCTGTAGACGGAGAGATTCGTCCCCTGCGCCCGGCAAACACAGCGGCCGGATCCCGGAGTGGCACACCGAAACCCGGACCGACATCAGCACGGTGCTACAAGCGGCCCGAGAACTCCCGAACCCAGACAGGGAAGGAGACGGGGCCGGCGGAGGCGTGGGAGCCCACCCGCCGGAGCTCAGCGCCATTTCGCTGGCCCCTTCCAGGCGGGCGAGGGAAATGTCTTAAACCGGCAATCGCCAAGTTCCTTTTTTTGCTGCCGATGAGGCCCAGTTCACTCCGTCGCCCACTAGGACCGTTATTTATCTGCGCATCAAGTGTGTTGTTTCATTCCCTTTCGCTTTAGTTTCATCGTTCACTTGGTAGAACAGGAAGCAACTACGCCCCCTTATTGTCCTTGATGAAATTGCACACCTCGGAGCGAAGATCCGAACACGGCTCCGTCACTCAGTGCTGATAAAGCCACCTGTACCGTACAGTCATGGGGTTGGGAGAAAGTGGAAGTGACATCGAGAACTTTTTTATTTCCTTTTCCTGCCTCCACAGAAGTGAGAGGGCCATATATATATACACTCACCTAAAGGATTATTAGGAACACCATACTAATACGGTGTTTGACCCCCTTTCGCCTTCAGAACTGCCTTAATTCTACGTGGCATTGATTCAACAAGGTGCTGAAAGCATTCTTTAGAAATGTTGGCCCATATTGATAGGATAGCATCTTGCAGTTGATGGAGATTTGTGGGATGCACATCCAGGGCACGAAGCTCCCGTTCCACCACATCCCAAAGATGCTCTATTGGGTTGAGATCTGGTGACTGTGGGGGCCATTTTAGTACAGTGAACTCATTGTACATGGTGGTCATAAAGGGATGGACATGGTCCGAAACAATGCTCAGGTAGGCCGTGGCATTTAAACGATGCCCAATTGGCACTAAGGGGCCTAAAGTGTGCCAAGAAAACATCCCCCACACCATTACACCACCACCACCAGCCTGCACAGTGGTAACAAGGCATGATGGATCCATGTTCTCATTCTGTTTACACCAAATTCTGACTCTACCATTTGAATGTCTCAACAGAAATCGAGACTCATCAGACCAGGCAACATTTTTCCAGTCTTCAACTGTCCAATTTTGGTGAGCTCGTGCAAATTGTAGCCTCTTTTTCCTATTTGTAGTGGAGATGAGTGGTACCCGGTGGGGTCTTCTGCTGTTGAAGCCCATCCGCCTCAAGGTTGTGCGTGTTGTGGCTTCACAAATGCTTTGCTGCATACCTCGGTTGTAACGAGTGGTTATTTCAGTCAAAGTTGCTCTTCTATCAGCTTGAATCAGTCGGCCCATTCTCCTCTGACCTCTAGCATCAACAAGGCATTTTCGCCCACAGGACTGTCGCATACTGGATGTTTTTCCCTTTGCACACCATTCTTTGGAACCCCTAGAAATGGTTGTGCGTGAAAATCCCAGTAACTGAGCAGATTGTGAAATATTCAGACCGGCCCGTCTGGCACCAACAACCATGCCACGCTCAAAATTGCTTAAATCACCTTTCTTTCCCATTCTGACATTTAGTTTGGAGTTCAGGAGATTGTCTTGACCAGGACCACACCCCTAAATGCATTGAAGCAACTGCCATGTGATTGGTTGATTAGATAATTGCATTAATGAGAAATTGAACAGGTGTTCCTAATAATCCTTTAGGTGAGTGTATAATCATATACTGTAATCACATCCATCCACTCACTCTCGACGGGAGCGTGGCAGTTTTGCTTTTTCTTTCTTTCCATTCATCCATCAGTCCATCCATTCATCTTTTGACCGCTTATCTTGATCTCCCTCGTATGATATTTGCAGTTTATGTAAAAACATACTGTTAGAGTTACAAAGACAAATCTACTGCATGCATGAATATGTGCATCCATTTTCGAAACGCTTGTCATGATCATGGGGGAACAAAGAAAAATGTTGTCCTACTCCTATGGGGGTAGAGTTCAAGGTCCGCCCTGGTTCTACGTGTGAGTTTGCATGTTCTCCCCATGTGCTCCTGGTCCCCCACAGTCCAAAAAATGCTAAGGTTAATTTGAGTTTCCAAATTGTTCATATGTACGTGTGAATGGTGTGTGTGTGTGCCCCATCCTGGGTTATTCTCTGCCCTGAGCCCATATATAGCCAGGGCACCGCTATGGACTTTGGACCCCCAACTCAGATCAATGAAATTATATTTCAAGACTTTATGGACCCCTGTCCCTCACAAAACTGACCCTTGGAATCATCCTAACTACCCCCCCCCCCCCACCCCGTTACATACAGCGCCACAGCCCAGAGCTTTCGTGACCCCCGCGATCCTGCATAGGACATAGAAAATGGACGGATACATTGACATTTACGAAGCATAACATATATTCATTTTGCAAAATTATGTTTGGCAATTTTAATATTTGCAGACGTTCAAGTTTTAGAACTTAATTTATTTTGTACGTGAATGTTTATACGCAATATATTGATGTAATACATAAATAGTAATAGATTCTACACAACCGAAACCCAGAGACAGACGCGAGTTGAACCAATAGCGTTCTTCCGCATAATGTACGACAGTTCCTTCGACCTATCGAGTACTGGAATTTTTGAACGACACCACAGACAGCCAATAAAATACTCTGTTTTCTAGCTATGCAAGAATGATAGGCGTGGCATTTAACAATAAAAATTATATTGTAGCCATTCTAGGGGCGGGGTAAAGTAGTGTTTTCTAGTCTGCTGTTTTCGATCAGCGCCATTAGACCAAAAAATCGTTTAGTCCGTTAATTTAGTAGAGCGAAAACCAGCACAAAACAGATCAAGTCGCTGTAATAAAAGCGACTCTGATCTCGTCGAGGATCTCTTATTTTTCTCGTAAATCGACCTTCCAAACAGGGGGATGCTGCTACAGTCTGAATTTGAGGCTCTCAGACCGTCGTCGGGTTTCGCGTCGTCTCAGTTATTCCGGAAAAACGGTCTTTCGATAAAAGAATCGAGGTGCAGTATAAGACGATGCCAGCCGCGACCGTACGCCTTCGCAGGGTACTAATTTTGTTTACGTATTCTTGTTCCTGTTAGGTACTTACCGATCCTCCCGAGTTGGGGTAAAAAATATTGTTTTTAGCGTCGACGGTGTAGCTGAGCAGCTAAGCTAATTTGGCCCCTGAGATCGCGAAGTTCTCCTCTGAGGGAACGACGTTATTATCATTTTATTGTTGCTGTTCAGCAACATCATCTACGGATTGTCCAAAGAATCGGCAGATTTTTTATTCCCAACGAGACTTTGATCCTCTTTACTAAAACCACCGGAGGTGAGAACAATCATTCAGCCTGAGGTACATGCCATTGGCATCTTACATTTTGTACGTGACTAGATAAGAGTTACTTGGATGCCATTGCCGACTTGTTTTTGGATTAGTTTTACCGTGTCCTAAAGGAACAAGGAAATGACTTTGGTGTGGGGGGAGGGGTGGGATTAGCGTCGGGGTTGGGGTCTCGTCGGTTTGACCTGCCCGTGCTCAGACACAGGCCTTGATCACTAAATAATTACATTAATCATTGAAGGTGTTATCAAATCATCAGATGTATTTCGCCATGGTAAGACAACCCATTTTAAAATAGAAAATATGCTATCAAAATGTTGGCTTGTACTTTGTAAGACATTTATGTAAACAAGTAAGGTTGTAATTGCTGTAAATTGCTTCGGCTGCACAAATCGGATTTGCATCATGAGCATCCACGTTCGGAGAGAATACTTCGACCACGTAATACTTCGCACGTTATACGCCTTGTTTTCATATGCGTCTTTTTCTCCCCCGCTGCAGCGATGAAACTGTTGGAGAACTCCATCTTCGAGGCCCTGAGCTCTCAGCTGTGCGTTGAGACTGGCGATTCGCACATCCTGGGCAGGTAGATGCCATGATAACACCCGCCGAAGCTGACAAGGAGTTTTTGAGGGTTTTTTTTTTTTTTGGATTGTCGAAATGTATAAATGCACTTGCACACACCAACGGGAAGACATCATTCGTTAACTGTACATCCTGGGCCATGTTTACATTCCTGGCAGCTCTGGGGTTGTAAAAGACTTGAGTGATTTTAAGCTTTCTGAGTAAATGACGTTCTCGCTCGGAGCAGTACGACTTTGATAACCGCAATAGGTTTGTGTTCCGGAACACATGATGCACATACACAGATCGTGAAATTTGAAATCCGTTTCCCGTGTGTAGAGCGACGTTTCTCGGATCGAGGTTAGCACTTCTGGGTTGTGTGGTGGTTTGTGCACCTGCCTGCTAGTCACTAACTGAACCAAAAAGGGATATACAGAGATCAGGCAGAGAAGCACTGAAATACAGGAATGTTCATTCCAGTTTGCAGAGAATCCTTTTTTCAAATGTAGGTGAAGCTAGCAGTTTTAGATGTGCCTGGCACAAGGGTAATGTAGTAAGCCCAGGGGGTGTCAGACCTCAAGCTGGGTAGTGTTTCATTAAGATCCTGTAAACCCAGGAGTCGGAAGAAAAGGATGCCTCGGGTGTCACTTGATATTTTGCTGAGGACATGTTGGTCAGTCTTATCAACTGTCGAGCTGGTGCATCAAATTATGAGGTTTTGTAACATCCGAGGGGGGAAAATGAGAAGCTGCAATTTTAGTGAATAATGGTAACTTTATTAACCCCCATCGTGCTCTCCGTGAAACACAGACACACATAGGGATGAGAGCATGTTTAGGAGTCAAAGCACAGGGTCAGCCAACGTGCAGCGCCCCAGGGGGTGGGGGCCTTGATTAGACTTCAGTTTAGATGAGGCGCTGAATCTAATTGCAGCTTACCGGAAGTCACGTGGCAGTCGTGTTATGGTTGCAGGCTGGCTAGGTGACACAAAGTGCCAGAGAGAGTCTCCAGTATCTGCCAGCCAGGGTTATTTACGGAGGACTGCCTCTTTGGCACAATTTTAAATCTCCCCCAGATCACAGCGGTGGCTCAGGCTGGGGTTTGAATCCTAGTTCATGGCCCTTGAACAGAACCGCAGATGTGGACAAATGATCCGGGATTGAAGTTGATACAATAAACAGACCCTGACACAGACCTGTCTTCATCTGCTGAAACTAGGACAAGTTCCTCAGTCATGTAACACCCCAAGTCACATGACCTTTGCTCTCCGCTATAATTAGTATCTCTAAGCCAGGGACTGTGTTACGACAGGTCCTCCTTTACATAACTCTGCCTGTGCACCAGGGGCAAAATAAACATGTGCTATGTCCCCCCCGAGGCTCTTTAGTCATTGGGAACAACATAAGAGCAACATTCTGTCGGTATAAAGTTTATGCGAGGGCGGGAAGATTGGTTATTACAAAAGTGATAATTCTAGTTTAGTGCTCAAAACAGGTTTTTCTGGTACTATGAATGATGGAAGTGTCGTGTAGGGTGGGGAGTAATCACCCACAGGGCATGTGTTGGACTGCCCTGTCAGGACCAGCTTCAGATGTATTCTTTATCCAGTGGTCTTTGGGTTCAGAAATTATGGGTGCTGAGTCTGTCTGTCTCTCTATTCCAGCCCCCCACACACCCTCATTCAGCCCCCCATTTTACCTGGTTTTGTTTTTCTTGCAGGATTGAGAGCTATTCCTGCAAGATGGCAGGGGATGACAAGCACATGTTTAAGCAGTTCTGCCAGGAGGGGGAGCCACATGTCCTGGAAGCCCTGTCCCCACCACAGTCCAGTGCCACCAGCCCTCCCCAGTGAGTTCCACTTTCCTGTTTGCCCTGAGGTTTTTTTTAACTGTGCCTGACTGTACTGTGGACCGAGCAGTTCAATCAAAGTGCTCAATGGCAATCAGGTGATGTGTGTCCTTCTAGAGGAGGCGGGGCCTGGGAGGAAAGGAAATATTGGTAGTGTTTGATCTTCACATTGCATTTCCTCACTTCCTGCTTTCTTTGTCTTTCTCTTTACACCCTTGTCTTGCCCAACCACCATCCCTTCTATTCCTCCGTAATCTGCTGCTACTGGCCCCCATTAACAGACTGGCTAAGAGCAGTGAGGATGGCGAGAACCCACTGAGCGACAAGTGCTGCCGGAAGACCCTCTTCTACCTCATCAGGACGCTCAACGAGTCCTTCCGGCCTGACTATGATTTCAGCGCGGCCCGTGCCCACGAGTTCAGCCGCGAGCCCAGCCTCAACTGGGTCAGTGCGCTGCCTCCCGTTCAGCCTGTACCATTGGATCTCTGGATGGCGGGGGCAGGGATGTGGAATTCTGCTACGCTACGGATAGGGTTTGTCCACAGGCCACATTCCTGGGGGGGTAGCTTTTCACAAGGAGGCTTGTAAATGCATGATTATAGATTCTCAGCCAAGAATAATGTGTTAATAGTAAGTGGAACATAGTGCAGTGACAGTAGCACAATGCTTTTGTACACTGTTAACAAACCAAAGCAAGTCCAACATTAGGAGAATTTGGATTTTATTCAAAATAATTTTGACCACTCACTCTGTGATCCGCTTTTGAGTTGTGACCCATCGGTTGAGAAAGTGCGGTACGTGATTGTGAAAAACCTGTGGAATTTCAGAAGTGGGGAAGTGCAGATTGAGACAGTCGACACTACAGGATGAATGCTCGGCACTGGTCTCACGTATCAGAGCCAGGACCCGTTCCAGTGTCGCTACTAAGAAATTCTCTGGGGTTGCATCTAATGGGAGTTCCCATGAAACAATATGACTGACTTTCGTACTTCCTCAAATAACACACCCATCTCACAGCACGACACAGATCTGCATCTGCATTCCAGAGAAATGGAATCAGAGTGGCCGCCTTCTGCTTTTTATTTTGTCTTAATACCTGCCTGATACTTCCCTATGCTGTGAAAACCCCTCGAATGTGCCCTGGTGCTGTGTGCTCCCCCAGGTGACCAACGCGGTGAATGGCAGTTTGATCTCAGCCGTGGGGGAAGAATTTAACTCTCTGGGTCCACAGCTATGGAGTGCTATCGACCAGGAGATCAACCTTCAGAGTTGTGACATATACAGGTGTGTGGAATATCAGTATTACAATAATAAAGTGCATAGACTACTTAAGAAATATAGACTATTAACACAGCCTTTTTTCATCATGGTTTAAGGACATCATTTAGCAGGTGACTTAATACAAAGCAATATAAATGAGAAAGTAGGGTCATCCTTCCCATAGCTATTGGAGGTTATGTGCCTAGCTCAAGGCCCCAAAGGTGAATCTTTCCATCAGCCATGGGCGATAAATATCTGATCATAGGCGCTGAATGCTAGCCCGCTGAGCTGTTCACCACCCTTTTGTCATATGTTGCTGGGCTTGCTATTTTTGGTCATTTGTTGTTTGACTAGTCTCTTCTGCACAGGTTAGTAGCCCTGCGCTGGGCAGGTGGTTGGCTGATGGGTTTGACTTTCTCTGCAGCTACAACCCAGACCTGGATTCGGACCCCTTTGGAGAGGAAGGCAGTCTCTGGTCCTTCAACTACTTCTTCTACAACAAGAAGCTGAAGAGGATCGTCTTTTTCACCTGCCGCTCTGTCAGGTTGGCTCATCCTGAATCGTGATGTCTGTCTGCTTAGCGGCTTTGTGTGTGTGTGGGATAGGTTGGGGTGGACCTGTTTTCAGAATGTATTTCATTCATTTAACAGATGTCGCACAAATGGAGTGACACAATGTGTGATGTTGCGAGAACAGCTGCCTCTATTGGTTATATTTAAATCAGCCTCCCATTTGGAACACAGAGATGGCCAAGATTGCCAGATTTTAGCGGCTGAGGTAGCATGAGGTGCATTGGGATGTTTCAGCCTCGTTATCATATCCTCCCGTCTCTCTCCCCCCACAGTGTCCTGAGTGGTTATGGCCGTGGCTCTCTGGACAACGAACTGGACATGGAGCTGGATATTGATGAGGAAGAGCTGGATGGGTTTACTGAGGACAGGTATGGGGGTGCTAAATGTGTAGATGAGCATTGATGGGATCTGCAGTTTGTAGCAGTTGAAATGCTGAATTTTCTGATGTATAAAACCAGTAGGTCTGCCTGTAGTGATGCAAGGAAGTGCAATCTTGAAGTGAAGCCTGTAAATCACACCATACTCTCTCTCTCCCTCCCCCCAGGATCCCCAGGGCCCTCTGTGTCTGATCTGTCTTCTCAGGGACAAACATTTGCACTCTCTCTCTGTCTCTCTTCCCCTCCCCCCATCCCTCCTTCTCTTCCTCTTTGTTGTCTCTGTCCTTCATTTTTGTTTCTCTCTCGGACTCTGACGCTATTCAGACTCTTGCTGCACTGCCTGTTCCCCCGAAGCCACATCATCCTACTCCTCCTCTTCATCCTCCAGCGTTGGACTTGTGTTAGAATCCACTGTCCTCCTCTTCGCTCCTTTTGGCTGCTGTCAGGATGGCAGAAAGCACCCAGTGCTATGATGCTGGGGTTTTGGGGTGCCTTAATATAAGCCCCCACCCATTCCCAGTGGTGAACTTAGAGCAGCGGCAGAATATTCCAGACTGTTCAGGTCCCTCTATCAAGCTTCAGGCTTAGCCCCAGACCCTGGATGGACTTTAAGTTATGACTCATCAGATGTCTGTTGCTGGATGGAGTGAGATTTGTGAAATGGATGAAAGACGGCGGACTGCGGTTTCAGTGGGGCCGATGTGGGCCTCTGCCTCGCCGCCTCCACACAAGTCAATCAGGTGCACCAGCATCAGCAACTGGAGGTGGAGATGCAACAGTGGGGACAAGGGAAGACCACCCTTCAGTCTCTGGCCTGTGTCGCAGAGGGGGGCATCTCCCCTATGGGGGATTCACAGCATTTGCTGTGTCCAGCTTGGAGATCCTTTTATTGTTTTTTATTTTATTAAATTTCTTGCCTCCTATTTTTATTATTCCAAGGATTTTAAGTTTACAGGAGATGCAGATATTGTGCAGCTATACAGCCCTGCTGCTGAAGCCAATGAGAGCTGGTGTCCCCGTGTGTCGGAGTCCCCCTAAGCGGGGCTCAGCAGCAACAGCCCAGGCTAGGATCACTGGTGGGATGGCGCCCTGTTTGGGCTACACGACGCCTCGCGTTGGCGTTTCTCGTGTGTGTGTTTTTTCCACCCCGTACTGAGCAGTATTCAGTGTGTGTGTGTGTGTGTGCTCCCTAGCATTTTCACTTTCGGACTCACCGTTTTGGTAACACCCTGTTCTTGTGGACGATTACCGCAAACAAGCAGCAACCGTGCCGAAGGCGGCGGCGGTCGCTCGCATAATTGTTTACGGCGAAAACGCGCTTCTCTCCTTCCAGCCGCTGACGTGCTCGTTGCGGGTCCCATGAAGTGCGCTTCTCGTCATGCGTTAAGTTTCGTTTCGCTGTGAGAACTTTTCTGTGAATAAAGTTTCCTGTATTTTGACCACATAGTATCTGTGTCGTTTGTTTTGGAGACGATAAGAGTGCCGCTCTCTGGGCTGCTCGGGGTGCGTTTCATTACATTAATACAGAAATATTGACTTGAGCAAAATGCTTTGGCTTTCCGTGATTTCTGTTAGCTTGATATCTAAACCATCACAACAGTGCACATGCTGTCAGCAAGTCTGAAGATACGGACATTAGATTTGATACGTATTAAAAATAAAATATAAACCCAGGGTAGTGCAAATGTTTTCCTGGAATCTGCATATATTTAATCGATATTTATTACTTGTTAGAAAATCAGTAGATCGTGATACAAAATGTTGGGATGGAGTGATATTTGAAGATTTGCTTCTGTCATAATACAAATCTGGGACTTTATAATTAGGGCACCTGTGGCCGAAAATGGCCTGGAAAGTTGTATGCAGTTCTCGCTTGTACAGAGCTATCTAGCGATATGATATCAATCTTCCATCAGTTTGAACAACTGCCGTAAGAAAGGACACTACTAATCTTACTTCACATCTGCAGAGATGCCAAGCGACCTATCCCACTGCTGACACCAGTCTAGCAAACCAGATGCTGTCAGGGTGCGGAGAGATTCAAAGGTTTTATGGTTGCCATGGCTCATCATCAAAAACATTGTTTACTTACTAAAATGTAAGGCATACCAGCGCGCTCTACTGTAAAACATCCACCATAGCAGGAAATTACGCTACTGCAGAGCTGGGACATTATGACAGGAAAATGGAGTTACAAGACACTTGTACACTGACTGTTGTACATATAACAATCGTGTAGCAATAGAGATTAAAACAATTCCTGAACATCCATTTTTATTTAGGCTAGCTTAATTGAAATCATGTTTCCAGTACTCAGGAAGGTTACATATTTCATGCCACTACTATCTGTAAACTTGTAAAGAGCAGGAACTTTTAATGTGTGGTATCTGTGTGTTTTAGTCATATAACCCACTTTAGACAACTAAATGGCATGAACTACATGCTAGGGATCCAGCTGCAATAACAAACGGAAAATTCGGTACGCTTGACAAGCACTACTAACGCTGCCTACATGTCGCGCGGGTTTTATACGTCATCAATAAACGTCGGCGTCAGCAGCGGGAAGTAAACATGTTTATAAACTCATTGGGAAATGGTTGTGTTGGCTGTATGAAGGGTCGATATGTAAGACAGACGCTCTTGTTAGCTGAGTCGGCTGGTCGTGTATCATCCCATGTCCTGCATGTGTTATAAGATGTGGAATATTATCCACTGGGCGCCAGTGTCAACGTCTGATTTCAGGGCTCGATTTGTGCTGGGTGGCTTATGAATTTCTTTTTTTAGTTTTAGTGGTTGAAGCAGCTCCAGCGTTTCGGGTTGCTGTCAAAAGCCGTAAAGTAAGCTTCTGGAGTGCCAGTCCGTGTCCGAGTGCCATGGTACTGTCGCTGATCAACTTGTGCGCCCGGTCCGTGGTCAGCGATCACGGCTCGTCACCCTGCTGGCTCGCCTGCGTCCCTAGGGAGCTGTACAGGGCGCTCCTGGAGGCCGCCTTCGTGCACTGCCGACCGCTGGCCATTGGCGAGCTGGTGCAGCGCTGGCCCGAGAGGTGCCTTCGTGTAGGCGGGCGCAGGAGAGCCGGACACACGCCGCCAAACCGTCTTTGTGTCCAAGCGCTGCTGCTGGCGGTGGTCAGGGGGCTGGGGGACAAGCGGTAAGGGAACCGGCTGATCTGCAATTTATAGAAGTTGACACCGTGCTTTTATGGTCCAGTCGCCCATACATATAGTAGTTTTCAAATTTCAATTGTTAAATTGCTATAAATTTAATTATCTTTCTTTTTAATGACAGAGGTGAAGAAGTAATATATAGTGATACACATCTCCAGCTTAACACGCCAGCCCATAACTATGACATGGTGTGTGAGATGTAAAATACGAAATATACATAAAATTGGACAGGGTCTTAGGATGACATTTTGTCAGGGGGCCCAGAATTTCTAACTATGTGTGGTGTACATAGGTAATCTAAAATATAAGATTACTGATGGTCTGAAATGTTTCTCTTTTTTGTCCCCTCTCCCTGCACCAGGTGTGCTCTTCAGGTGCTGGATCTCTGCGGGCTTCAGTGTGAAGACGGAGGCCTGGTGGACTCCATGGGTGGCTGGTCTCTCACTGTAGCGCTCTGCTCCATGGTGCTTCAGGCAAGGATCGCGGCCAGGGGCCAAGTCAAGAAGGTGCAGCAGAGAAAGCGGCTCCAGGAGACAGAAGGGCAGGGGGCGAGAACAGAGAATGGTGTGCAGAAAAGTAGCCAAGATAGGGGGGGTCAGCCACCTGTGGAGCGCCAGGCAGAGGTGAGGGGGGTGAGGAGGATCATGGAAATGACACGGGATAGGGTAAAGGAGTCCCGGGAGACGGAGCAGCAGCAGGAGACTGAGATTGTGGTGCAGGTGCGAGCTGACCTGTTCGTAAACGCGCGTTCCTGGGAGCGCATCCACACGGCGCTGGCTACTAAGGGGCCCCTGCAGCTACACTGCCAGCACCTCCGCGTGGAGGAGCTCCCCGCCGCTACCATCGTAGCCCTGCTGTCTCTGCTCCCTCCCCACAGCTTGCAAGGTCTGGATATCCACTACAGCAGCCTAGGCGTGTCTGGCCTGGCCCTCCTGCTGCCAACACTGGCCCGCTTCCCTTACCTGAGTTCCCTCCGACTGCACTACTGCAACCTGGATGTGCGCAGGGATGCACCCGGCCAAGAGAAGGCACTGAGAGACATGGCGGCAGGCTTGGGGGCGCTGGTGAAGCTGAGGCAGATCAGCCTCACGGCTCTCCGATTGTCAGGACACCTGCGATTGCTGCTCAGGTATGGAGGACCTTCAGATTATTGCAGCCACCAAAATAAACCTAAGACCAATGTTATTGTGGTTTTATTATGCTCCATATACAGTAATTAATATAATATAGAATTAATAGTAATTAATGATAAATCATTACTTTAGCTAGATAGTAGCTAAAGCACTAATGGAAAGTCTTTGACGTTCCTTTTTGTTAGTTTTGGAATCAATATTTATGGTTATCGTTTAGTTGTTTTTATTCTATTTTCATATCCTGTGTCATCCATCCATCCATTGTCCTATTTAGGGTCACGGGGGGTCCGGAGCTTATCTTACCGTTTCAGTTTATGTAAATGTTTTCATTTAGTTTTCCTTTTTTAAGTGTGTTTAATATGTAAAGTCTGAGGTACCAGAGCTTGTAAAGAGCACAGAGACCTACTGCGACCACCATTATATGAGGAACCGGAGCTCACTGACTTTGAATGACATCACACGCACAAATTTTACATCGACACCTCTTAGTTGCATCAAACTGTAAGACCCTGATAGATGAGTTAAATGGTCCAGAAGGTAATATCTATTTTAGTGGCCACAAAGTGGATTTTTCCTCATGGGCGGTGCTGAATTTCCCTTTCAAATCAAAGAAGTGAAGTATACTAATTCAGGCAGATGTATGTAATCATACACACAACCAGTTTTATAAATATACATTTCTTTAGTTCAGTTTGTATTTAAGTTTAATTATATTGGGTGTAGCGTTTGAGGTAGTGGAGTGCAGACTAATCAGAGTCAGAGGTCCCAGAACTGAGCTCCGACAAGCCTCAGCACAAATGAAGCACTGCTTTAATCCTGCTTTAGTAGAAGCTTTCCTGTTTAGATAGCATTAAAGGATGTTTAAAATTGATTGTAATAAGGAAATTCCCTGCAAAGGTCTGTTTGGCACATCCATAATGCTGATAAAATGGACAGTGGAAACCACTTATAGTGATCATGGTTATAGTGATCAACTGCTTATATGGATCAAAAAGCTTGGGACAGAATCATTCCTGTATAAACACTGTTTAAATAATTTGCTTATAGTAATCAAGTAGTCCGCTTACAGTGTTAATTTTGTTTTATGCATGACAGCATATGGAACAATTAAACTACAGTAATTCTTTTTTGTTACTATACTTTGATACTGTAGCCCTTCAAAGTAACCCGTCTGCTTCTGTCTAGCTACCTGAGGCTAATGCTGCGTGCACAGAAAACATGACAGTACTGTATTATAGCGTATTTGAATTGCATATCTGAATTCAGGTCGGTCATTTAATTTGTACAGTACTGTAATTTGAAACAGTAATGCAGACACTACCGTTCTGTAGTGGTAAAGAGAGAGCTGAGCTGGAAGGCGAAGCTATCGATTTGCCAGTCGATCTACGTTCCTATCCTCATCTATGGTCATAAGCCCTGCGTAGTGACAAAAGAATGGGATTGTGGATACAAACGCCAGACATGAGTTTCCTTTGCAGGGTGTCTGGGCTCAGCCTTAGCGATAGGGTGGAGGAGCTCAGACATTCAGGAGGGTTTCAGAGTAGAGCCGCTGCTCCACTGAATTGAATGGAGCCAGTTCAGTTGGTTGGGGAAACTAATTTGAAAGGGCCTCTGGATGCCTCCCTGCGGAGGTGTTTGAGGCATGTCCAACTGGGAGGAGGCCCCAGGGCAGACCCCAGACATGCTGGAGAGATTGTATCTCTCGGCTGGCCAAGGAACGCCTTGGTATTCCCCCGGTGGAGCTGGAGGAGGCGGCTGGGGAGATGGAGGTCTGGGCATCACTGCTTCGACTGCTGCCCCCGCAACCCAACCCTGTATAAGCGGCGGATAATGGATGGATGGATACAATCAAATCAGACCATTATTTTTCATTTTCCTAGGTTCCTTGTTAATTGTGGCAATGCTTTTTGACCATCATCATTACTATAAAGGTGGTTTTAACTCAATGAGGGTAAGTCATTTTTTGAAGTTGCTCAGTTGCTTACTTGAGCCCTTGTTCCTATGCCTTCAGCTCTCTCTCGCAGCCTTTGGAGGTGTTGGAACTCCCCTACCTGAGTCTGATTCCGGCTGACCTCTCCTACCTGTCCTGTAGCATCCATGCCACCTCCTTGCGACGACTGGACCTGAGTGAGAACAGGCTGGAGGAGGCCACTTTGCCCTCACTGTGCCGCCTGTTGTCTCAAGCCTCTGGTTCGCTGACACACTTGTCTCTATGTGGCTGCGGTCTATCAGACAGCCTGTTGGGGGCGCTGTTTCCTCCGCTGCGCTGCTGCCGGACCCTGTGCAGCTTAGGGCTTGCCCTTAACCCGCTCTCACGGACCGGGGTACTGGCTGTGGTACGGGTGGCCGCCTCCATCTCCTCTCTCCGGCTGCTGCTCCATCCAAATGCGCTGGAGGAGTACAAGCCTGGTTTGCCGCCTTTACCCTCCAGCGCTCAGCTGCTGGATTGGCCCCTTGAAGAGGACTTGGATTGGCGGGAGGCCTTCCAGGCTGAGCTGGAGATGGTGCTGGTCGAGAGCGAACGATCGAACCTGCTTCTCACCTCGGACCTTCTAAACTACAACAGTCTCCTGGAAGAAGAGGCCTAGGCCCCGATACCGCCGTAGGCCGGAGTAACAAACTAGGAAAAGCTGCTCTTTGTCCACAGTTGCTCTAGATCTTACTACAGAACCTATTTCCTGGGACAATTTTGCCCAGAACTGTTATGTAGCATTTGAATTAACATTGGGAATAAATAAATACCAATAAGCATGAATTACCCCCCAAGTGTGTGGGCTTATTTAGTGACATTACCATCCAAGGGGTCCCAAGGAACGAAGTAGATGCTGAAGGACCAGCTGGGAGTATAGCATGACAAAATTGCTCCACCAGGCCAGTACACGTCCAGTCAACTTCAAACGATGTAGCTCTGTCTGAAGCAAACTGTACTGTAATGGAGACCCACATCTTGTCATTGTAGCCCATTTTAGGCTTTGTAATCCACTGTGTCTTTGTCACCACTGCTACTGTCCAATCAATCACTGCTACTGTCCAATCAATCACTGCTACTGTCCATCTATCTAAATTGCTTTATTGGACTTACGTGTCCCCTTGTTGGCAATATTTATGAAAGGGCAGCTATGATCATATACAGCCTTATTATTTTTCTTTACAATTTAAAGGATTTTCAGAGTTTTTACTTCTTAAATGAATTTATTCCCATGCTATTTGTAAATGATAAAAAAAAGAATGATATATTTTTTATTCTGATCTGTTTTGATCAGTAAAAATGATGTAATTAACAGGGACCTACGTGTGGACATACACTACCAGTCAAAAGTTTTTGCACAGCACAAGGTTTTACCACTTTTTCACTGCAATTTTTTTTTCTTGTTAAGCCTTGGAAAGAGTATGTAACAGTGCATGTCTAACATCCTATTAACTGGTTGTGCGGTGATGGCATAGTCAAATTCTAGATTGACCTTTAAATGCTCTAGTTAACCGTTTCATCCCAAGAAACAGCAGTGTTTAATGTCCCTTGTAGAAAGAATGCCTTTCTGTGCTGTTATAACTGCTAGAGGACGTTACTCTGATGAGGGGGGCAGTGTATGGCTCAGAGGGCTAAGCCTCTGTGCCTGTGATCAGAAGACCACTCCAAGCCCAGCCTCAGCACATCTGTAGGTCCTTGGCCAGTTCCAAGCCCAGCCTCAGCACATCTGCCGGTCCTAGGCCAGTGCTCTTAACCCCCAGCTCCCTGGGCGCTGCTATTGGTGGCTGCCCTTCGTGGCTAGCTTGCTCTCACCTACAGAGAGCAAGATGGGGGAGGTGTAAAGAGAATTTTCCCATGGGGTCAATAAAAAAATCAAAGATATTTGTGTATTTTTAGTAAATGTACATGCGAAATGTGCATGCGAAAACTTTTGACTGGTAGTGTATATATGACCATATAGCAGTGTGCATATTCTCTAACACAGACAACTGCAATTAAAAAAACACTTACCACCATTTTGTGCTACACAGATTTTTGGTAAATAAAACAGAATGCTGGTGGCAGCAGGTTTAACCCAGATATGGATTCTTTAGTTTCGCTGCTGTTTAGCGGAGCACCCGACGGTCCGAGTGGGGGGTGTCTCCCATACCCCTGAGCACAGTCATCTGTAATTGTCCACAAAAGAGCGCTCCAGGAAGAAGTAGTGCTGCCGTGTCCCCACTAGGGGTCGCCAGTCTTCGGAGTAGGAGAAGGCAAAGGGGAAGTGGCCTGTGCTGACGTGGGGCAGGGGCAGGGAGATGAAGGGAGGGAAGCTGGTGGGGGGGTGGCGGCTCAGCAGCGGGGGCAGGATCACACCTGTCCCGTGAAAAGAGGGCATTGTTTGGACAGCATCTGCACTAACGTGGTTTGAACGTACGGAAGTGGCTGTGCAATTAGCCTGCTCTGCACTACTGAGATGGATACACTTGTATATGTAGGTGTTAGCATGCTTTTAGGTAAGGGAGGCCCCTGGGATTTAAACCCATGATGTTTCACCACAGGTATAGCACCCCAGTTATCTGAGCCACACACCACCCTACAAGGGCAAGATATTTTAATGATGGGTTTGACGTCTCTGATGGGTGTCATTGCCAAGCATCACCAAACCAATGATACATGGCTTAAATATATCAGTGATTGACAGGATAATATTCCCAGCCACTGTAGGTTCCAAAGTCATGCTTCTGTCATAGTTATAACACACAGTCAAGCCAGATGCCATCTTATATAAGAGGATAGACACTTACCCTTAGTGTGAGGCTTCTGTTCTGAGGTAAGCCTTTCCCCTAGGCAGTAAACCGGCTGCAACCTGGGGTCAAATACAGCCTTAGACACAGTACACCTAATCCCCCAGGGTCACCTGCATAGCTGACATACCTGCTCAGCTGACACACCTGTAATTTGGGGATGAGAGAAGTTTGGTCTCTGTTTGGACAGGCGGACGGGATGATGGCTGGGGCTTCTGCCTTCCCCTTCTCTGAGAGCAGAAATAGTTGAGCACATCGACAGGGGTGAACAGGTCCTTCACTCTCAGGTTCTGGGGGAACGAGGTTCTGTTTCTGACCTGGCAACCCAACGAAGGCCCAAGAGGCGGGAGTCAGCGTTTGACCTTTGGCCTCTGTACTCTCAATCAATGCCTTCTTTTTTAACTAGAAAAATTTATCCTAACTTTTCTTGTTAGCTCAGGATTTCTCCTACACAAGATTACATATTAATCAACTGACAATTACCCTGTTGACTTCATGAAGCCTGCAAACCAAAAATAACTTCTATTTCAGTTCATATTTAAACAATGTTCCCATGTGGCTTTTCTTCCTTATATACCACTGAATTCACTCATCCTAAAGACCTGAAAGTATAGTCTGATTCTCTGGACTTCTGTTTCACTCTAATGCCATGGGTCACCCTGTTCACCTTGTACTGATAGGTCCAGAGTTCCAACCAATCAGCGGCTTTCTTCCTCAGCACCTCTTGGGGCTCCAGATTCCCAGCCAATCCAGTGTCCCAGAACTCTACCTCAGGGCGCAGCCAGAGGTCTACTTCTTTCACACCCATCGCTTCCAGCAAATACTGGGCAGTGTCCCTGTCATGGTCAACAAATGCATAAGTACTGGCATCTACAACGGCAGCATCTATCTGTGACTCTCATAACAGGTACATGTTGCAGGTACATGATGCCTGATACAGACCAATGGATGCCCATCACAAGTGAAATTTGAAACTTCTAAACCACAACCGAATGTTCTTTGCCTTTGGACAAGACCCATATGCCTCCACCTGACTGGGACTCACTGTAGCTCTCCATGGACCAGAAAGGCCAGCAGCTCCACCACCAGCTTCTGACTGGCAGAATCCAGGGATACTAGTGTGCTCAATAATTGGGTGAGAAAATGCTTCTCACTAGCCTGAAGACACAAACACACATGAGACATTGCTAGCATGAGTAGGACTAGTGTTTTACAAAAATCATTTCAGATCCCATATGGCACAAAAGGCTATATACACAAAGGCTATTTTTTCTATTTAAAAAAATGTTAGTTTCCTCAGGTATCACATGACCTAGGGTCCAATGTGACCTATGAAGTTTTCAGTGAAATGGAGCATGATGTGAGTTGTCATGTAATACAGGGCATGGAAGGCGACCCTTGAGGACCCACTGTTGCTGACGAGGTAGACGACTTCAACACGTCAATGAGGCCGGTGCAGATCTCCTCACTGATCTCTAGTGCACCCTGCTGGTGTAGCCCCCACAGCGCTTTTAGCATCTGCATCTTGGTCTCTGCCTCAACACACTCCATGTGCTTCAGCAGTAGCTGGGCAAAGTCTTTGGGCCTGAGGGTGTGCCGAGTCTGGTTGGAAACCCCAGCCAACTGTCAAGCTGTTATACTCCACATATACACTGTAACTCAGCAAACATACACTTAGACTGTAGATAATGAAGGAACATTCACTCCTAAACTTGAAACTGAGCATTTTGGGGGAAAACAGGACTCACTTTAAGCTCTGGGAACAGTTCTTTACACCAGTCATGGTCCACAAATTGTTTGATGAATTCTGGGAGCTTGGGGGAAGGAATGCAGGACTGGGGAGTTGTGGGCTTCTTGTGGGGCGTTCCTGGAGGTGTTTCTTTCCTGGAAAGTGGGACTGCGGTAAGCTTGGGGTGCTGGGGAGAAAGGGAGGTGTCCTGACTGTTGACCATCCACTGCTCCTCCACCCCACTCACAGAGGAGACAGTGGAGGTCTCCACCAAGGTTGAGGTAGGTGTGGCTGCTCTTAGAGGGATTTTTCTCAGTCCTGCTGGTAAGCCCATGTTCATCTTCTTCACCTCTTTGTAGACCAGGATCTCACTGCTGTCACTGACCCTCAGAGACTGAGTATTTTGAAGTTTTGTGAGTTCCCACACCTTCATACTTGTTTGACTCTCAGATTCAGCCCCCAGCTCATTAGGGAACCCTTGGCTTTGCCACATGTGGGCACGACCAAGTGGAGGCCTAAGTCCAGGGATCCTGCTGTTCTTCTGCAGAGGAGAAAATCAAATTAGCATGTTAATGATTACCATGTCCACTTGCCTCAAAGTAACACTTGCTGCAGTAGCATGGAATGGAAATCTGGAATGACGTGGTCTTTCTGAGTCTAAATTCTTTTAGTTCCTCCACTGGTTGCTAAGGAACCAGTAGCTTCAGGTGGGGTCTGTTGAAATGAGGTTATTCCACTGTTAGAACATCGCAGACAGGAAAATGGAGGTTAGAACTAGCAGGAGGCAAAATCTGTAAAGTGGTGAGGCAAGACCCTAATGTTCCTCCTACAACTTTATGAACATCATCAGATCACACAACTAACTTATGGGGTAGTTTTCAAACAGTCATTTATCAGAGTGGCAAAAGCTAAGAGGACTGGAGACATATGCAATTGAGATGAATGCAGGTTAAACTGTAGGTAGGAAGGCAGCATTGTGACACTTTCCTTTGCATTTCCATCCTTCACTTTCTTGCTCTTTCTTGTGTTCGGTGGGGTCAGGGGTGGGCTGCCAGTGACCCATCCTGGAGGGACTGTCTGTAGGGGGAAGGTATCCTCATATGAAGTTTGAAAATGAGCTAGAAAAAAATATGCATATGGTCCTCTCTTGGGCAGCATCAGCAGAGGAAAATGGTCTGAATAGTACAAATAAAAGGATACATAAATCTTTAAACATGTACCTGAAATTGTGAATAGGTTCCTTTGAATTGTACAAAACCCAATGTAAAGAACCAGTGTTCTATAGTATTCATGAAAATGTGCTTGTGTGTGTGTGGAACCAAACGGCCCCCACAATGTAATAAAAACTTGTTTTTTTGAGGTCCCCACAAAGATCTGTGAATGCAGTCAAAAAACTAAGATGCCAAAAGTCTTGTATTTTGTTTGGTTACTCATGGTTAAGGTTAGGGCTGGGTAAGGGTTAAGGTCGTCATGTTGGGATTAGGGTTTTCCCCATAGAAATGAATGGAGAGTCCCCATAAAGATATAATAATAAACCTGTGTGTGTGTGTGTACATATCGAAATGTGTGTGCCACCTCTGGGCAAAGTGGCTCATTGCAGACGATCTTCATGTAGCGTCTGAAAGCCTCTTCCTCCGCCTGCTGCCTGACAGTAGGCTTCCTCTTCCTGCATTCTACCGCCTCCTGCTGGAGGGCTTCCAGATCCCTGTTCCTTGCTAGCAAAGCTGCATATTCCTAGTGGAACAGACAACAGGTATGTCGTAATGTAAGACACTTAAATACAATACACTCATCATCCTCTTCAGCTCCTGCAGAGGGGGACACTGTCAAACTTGGACAAACTGCATAATGTGCACGCAATCAATACATCTCTCATCACAACGTGTAACTTGAAGGTGGCTTAATGGTTAGGGAAGCACACTTGTAATTGAAAGATTGCAGGTTCGATTCCCTGACCAGCAAGACACCACTGAGGTACCCCGAGCAAGATTAGCTGTCACATATGATATGGGTTAAATGCAGAGGACACATTCTGTTGTTGTCTGCTGAGGTGTGTCACTTAATTCTAAATATCTATATCCTAAAGTTATCAGTATCTGCTGTCATCAGATCTGGGTACTCCTCAGAAATCAGGCATGCATGGACTTACAACCTGTAACTAACCTCTGTCCTGCACCCGCTGATGAAGCCAACCGTTTCCTTGCTGCTGGTCACGTGATGCACTGGGTCGTCATAGGTAATATGTATGTCCTGTACGGTATGGCTCACACAGGGTCTGACATCATAATGTTCCGTCTGTGAAATCAAGATAAGAAAGAGAATGCAGGGAGAGAATATGAGTTACGGCAGAGACATGGAATACGTATACAAGCAGATATTAATGTAGTATAGCTCCTTCAGCCCACAAACCTTTCCCACACTGCACGCGCTGGCGGTCAGACCCTCCTGCGGCCCAAGCGTTAAATACCGGTCGCGACGCTTTGTCTGCTCGGGGACTGCGCCAGATGTCCGCGTAGGGACGTCGTCATGCTCCGGGGTCGCGGACATTTCAGCCTCCCCCTCCGCGGTGCTGTCTACGTCAGTTTCCCCGGTACCTTTAGGACCCGACATTACTTTTCTGTGTGGTCCATCTGCTGCTCATTCCAAAATAAAATGGTGGGAGGGAATTTTTACTGTGACAAAACTTCTCGGCAGTTAAGGTCGCGTACTCCATGGTTTCTCCAAAAAAACGACAATTGAACTAGGGAAATATAAAACAGGGTAATAAACTGCCACTATCAATTTACTAACACGCGTAAAGCAAAACGTTTATCTCTGATTATTGTTAAACTTTTAGATTTGCTGAATCTCGGATTTACTCGCCTTGTAGTGTGAGTCTTTGTTGCTTGGAAACCCAGAGATCTAGAGATAGAGAAGTTTATATCCGTGTATATAATACCCCAATGTATCATATAAACGAATGGCTTGAAACATTATATTTAAAGAAAAAAAAATATTAACGAACTTCTGTTATTATGGCTAGAGTTTTCGTTGTTAGGTTACATCTTTGTCGTTAGGACACTGATCGAGTGGCACTAGTGAAAGTGTTTCATTATTATCCCAGCAAATAGATGACCAGATCACCCTCCTGAATACACAGCGCCTTCTTAATGCAGCCAAAGCCTAGTTAATTCAGGCTCTACGCAGGAGTTCAGAACTTCAGATGCCTTTAGGCTCCCTGTTTGTCTGGTGTCTCGCCTTTAAAAACGGTGTCTGTGTTTGAAATACAATGCAAAACCTTGGAGCAGCTGACATAAGTACGGAGGACAATCGTGTATAGCTGCAGAGCTTCAGTCCGTTTCGGGAATTACAGATTCAACATTTGTTTAATAAAGCTTTTAGTAAATATTTTATACATATCTAACTTTATACAAGACTTTCCAACAGTTTTTTTCCCTGGGCCATACGTTCACTTAACAAAAACAATATCCCTCTGCAGACATTGGTCACCCACCACCCCAATCCCCCCCCCCCCCTCCTTCCACCGTCTGCAATGATTAACTATGTCTCTGGAAATTGTATTTGATCACTTTATCCTCATCACCATCGCACTTTAACAACAGGCATTTGATAGTCTGATGCTGTTACGTTTACTATGATGTTATACCTTTGTGCAGGGGAGTGTCTTGTTTTGGTTGGAAGGTGGGGACTAATGTTTTGGGTGAGAGGAGTGAATAGGGTTGGGGGGAGTGTATGAGTGAGTGTGGGTAGGCTGCCTTGGGGCAGATTTGTTAATTCTTAACTATATTGGTTTTAAAACACTGACTAAGAGTGGCAACTCTAAATTTCGTTGTGTTTAATACTACGTATTTTATGCAATGACAAATAAAGCTTCTAATCTAATCTAATCTAATCTAACTTCTTAGTAAAAGTGTTTTTCTTGATTTTTGAGAACACTATTCATGTTCGTTATCTTAATAAAATACCAAATCATATACATATTTTAAGTGTTTAAAATATAGAATAAATTAATAATTTAATCATTTAGGCTTATTATTGTTAAAACGCTATTTAAATAGTCTTCAATCAATGATTTTCTTTAGATATGTCACAGAAGGAAAAAAGTGTAATAATCAGTAAATAGAAAATAGAATACAAATTAAACCACGTACTTTTGTTAGCAATATATACAATTTCAGAGGGAAAAGCCAAGTAGGCCTATATTTGTTTACAGTTTAAACTCTAAAATGTTTTTAATTACTTCTCATGATAATCTTATACAGCCACTTAAACTGCTTTGATTACAGCATTCAATCTTTCGTTTTGGCTCCGCTATGGCTACCACAGAATACCAGAGGAGGCTATAGGACACTGCTTTTCTGCAGTCGAAGCTTCAGCCACAAGAAAATACAAAAGATCCCAGTTGATATGCGGTATTGAAGGTGGATTGCTGGATATTTGGAATTGTGACCTCGTCTATTGCACTGTAGGACACGTTTTTAACCGCAAATAGGCGGTAAAATAATGCACGTGCCTTAAGGTGAAATATATGCATTTAAACGTAAATGAAAGTCTCCTGGCAGTCTCCTCTCCCTCACGCGGTTGCATTAGGCTATATGCATACATCTAAATGACGCCAGATCAGAACTAGACGAGTTGTTTGATGTCTGTCCCTTTTCATCTCCTCTACTCCGCCCGCGGCGAAGGCTTTTTTTTGGAGGGGGACAGGCATCTGAGGCGTGGAGATGCGTGAACGCCGCAGTGAATATCCATAGGGGTCCGGTGGTTCCACTTCGCAGCTCATTTGGGGATTTAAGAATGGGAAGTAAACTATTGAAAGACAGGATGTTGAATCTCTGAACAAGGCTTTTGGGTCTGTGTGAGTCCGGACGCCTGTAATCTGAGTGTTTTAAGTAGCCAAGTTTATCCCCATTTCTTTTCAGGTAATCGATTGTCAAACGCAGCGTGTTGCATTGTTTGCATGACTGCTATCTTTGTACGTTGTTTTCACCATTCCAAATGATTTACAGAGGCAGCGAATTTTGGAGAAAAGTAGCTGTCGTGCATCGAGGAGCACATCATTAGATACTGCACATTCGATTTTGCATGTTCACTGAAATATCTTAGCATAGTTATCTTTTCCAACAAATCGTGCATATAATAGCCTATTTTTCATCACATTACTGCAGTGAGGAAGTCGATGAAGTAAAGCATTTTTTGGCTTTTAAAACCTTAACTGAACTTGTAAAGGATTTTATAGTGCAACGAAAGCTTTTAATAAAACTCCCGTAATGCTTTGTGTCAGCAAAAGCCAATGCTATTTAAATAAACTAAATTTAATTACGGTAGGCCGGTCCCGTAACTGCCCTACGAAATTTGGCCCAGAGCACGAAAATGCAGTACCTGATCTACTTACTTTAATGCTAAATGGAAAAGGTCTAAGAAAATATCGTTCACATTCCTGATGTGTTTGTGACGTGGAACCATTTTCATTGACTGTATCTAGTTTCACCAGGAGATGAAATTGCCCGGGGCACAGATTATTCTAACGCCACTGGCCTTCTTGGTGGTGCTGATCGTCGCCGACCTGACGACTCCCCAGTCCAATGAAATTCAGCAAAACCGAGAGCCTGAGCTCACAATGACACAGGTTAGTGTTAATATTACCATAACGATCTTATTAATGAAATTAGAGTTGGACTCATTTGGTGTTTTTCTTTAGATGAGAGGCTGACAGCAGATTGTACCAACATCTTTCATCCTTGTTCAGCTACAGCCTTTCGGTACATGGTTGTCAATATTTAACAAGACAATACTTTTTGGGATTTTTGTTTGATTTTGGAAGAATCTAGTGATTGAAAACACCACCAAGAACATAGGCGAGGAAGAACAAGATGCAGTTACAACAGGTGAGTGAGTCAAGTCTTGTTATGAAGTTTAATGATACAGTATGATGTAAACCATAGCAAACACTGCATTAAAACATTGATTTCTGTTTACTAAATCTATGTCTCTCTCTTGTACTACTCTGAAGTCTCCCTAGTGGTTTCTACCCCCAGCACAAAGCCACCAGACATTGCTACAACCTCCCCTTGCCCCAGAAGGGGAGCCGCTGGTTGTGGTTGTCTGGGGCACCTGGTGTTGCAGGGTGAAAACTGTACCTGCCCGAATGGGTTCAAGCAGCAGGGGGCAGCAGAGTGCCATGGTAAATCTGATTTTAACATGCTTTATGCTTTATTTGCTGCTTCCACAAGTACAGGCATGTCGGAATGCTTCTTTTCGCCGACCCCATGTTAGTGTGCACTTGTTGCCCCCTTGTCAAACCTATCATTCCTCAGCATGTTCTTTCTGTGCCCACCCCCCCCCCCCCCCAGATGTGGATGAGTGTGCACAGGGGGACTACCCAGGCCCCTGCGGGCCCCATGCCAACTGCTCCAACACAGCCGGCTCCTTCCTGTGCACCTGTCACCATGGTTACCTGAGGAGGCCGGAGGGGTGTGAGGGTGCGCAGATGACACACAGATGCATATCTGCAGTGGTGAATAATCTGTGGATCAGTAGTGGCTACAGAGGAAATAGAAACTGGGTGTTAAAGTCCATGTAGTGGCTTAATGAAATGTGTGCACATGTTACAGACATTGACGAGTGTGAGCTATCTGCGGTATCGGGGCTTCAGGCATGTGGGGGTGGGGCCAAGTGCAGGAACTTGCCAGGGTCCTTTTCCTGCTCCTGCCCTGCCGGCTATGTGCTGGCACTGGATGCAAAAAACTGTGTGGGTGAGTCTGTCCCCACACCTGCTTCCTCTGTCCCCGTTTCCTCACGCTGGGGACTAGTTGGAGTTTTGCTTCCTGTTTGTGTTGTGTGTTGTTTCTGCATAACCGGGCCTGTGTCTGTCTGGACAATCAGATGTAGATGAGTGCAGCTTTGAAGAACACTGTCGACGTGAGTTGGGCAACATGTGTATCAACACTGCTGGCAGCTACGTGTGTCAGTGCAGGGCGGGCTTCAGATTGGAGATGCCAGCCTGCGTGGGTGAGCCCGTCTGTCTCTGTCTAGCTGCCTGTCTGTCTCTGTCTAGCTGGCCGTCTGTCTCTGTCTAGCTGGCCGTCTGTCTCTGTCTAGCTGGTCGTCTGTCTCTGTCTAGCTGCCCGTCTGTCTCTGTCTAGCTGCCCGTCTGTCTGCCCACCAGTCAATGCCGCGAGACACATCTGTTCCATGAATTCTTCTAGCAACCTGATGCCTAATTATGTTTCCTGAATGTTCTTATTTTGTACTTCTGGTTATTAAATAGTCTTATTAGGTTCTTATTTTGTTAATAGTTGTGTATGATGTTGTGTAGCTGTTGTGTAACTCCTGTGCAGTACTGCTTACACTTATACCTGGTCATTCATCGGAAGCTCAGACTGGCCGCTCGTATGCCTAGTCGACTCCTCGACAGCACACATGTTAGTCATGTGGATGTATATAGCATTGCTGAACTTTAAAAAGTACTGTATGAACTGATATTCATAATGCTCACCTTCCCCTACTACTGTATCTATGTACTCAACATTAATGTAATTCAATGCAGAGACACACAGGACATGATTCAACAAGCAACACATATGAGTGAACCATCATACCGTACAGAGCGATCACACGCTATCCAAACCAATCACACGCTATCCAAACGGATCACTCGCTACCCAAACGGATCACTCTCTACCCAAACGGATCACTCGCTACCCAAACCGATCACTCTCTACCCAAACCGATCACTCATGGAAAAACTGAAGTTTTGCTGATGTACAATTATTTAACGATGGTCATCATTGGAGCGTCGTAATGTCAAAATATTGCAAACCTGATGTATCTTAAACTAAGGGCTAACTTTAACTGAAAGCTTAAAAATTGAGTTATAACCGAAATTGGGTCTCTTAGGCTGTTTTATCCTGTGACAAAATATCTTATATCAGCTATGCTTGAAGGAAACACTCTCATTTTCCTACCTGCTACACATACAGAGGGACAGTCAGAACACTCTGAAGCCCTTTCAGTTTCAGTGCTGGCTTTGTTACTGTGTTTCGCCTCTATGGGGCATTATGTGTCTCTGACGGGCAGACTGACAGACAGCGACTCTCTGACTCCCCCTGTTTGATGTGTCTGCCTGCCCTGTCTGTCTTTGTATATTTTCTGCGTCCATGGCTGATTCCACGTTCCATCCCCCCATCTGTGTTTTCCAGTTTCTTACTCGTTTTTACAGTGAGATCATGTGCATGTTTGGCTGCTTGCTGGAGAACCTGTTGACTTTCTCTTTTCCTGCACATGTCCATTCTCTGCTCCCCTGTCTTCTCCCATACCGTCCCATTCCAGGTCCTCCGTGTCCAGGCTACAACATGTGCCAAGGTACCGTGAGCCCTTTTTCAAAGAGTACTGTGGGGTCATTCTTACCATTCTTCTTTTCATTTATGTTTTTTTTCTCTTTTTTCCTTCTCTTTTTCTTCCTTTTTCACCTTATTCTTCATATAAAACATACCCTTTGTCTTTCTTACATCCCGTTCCTGTTCTCGTCTCTCCCTCCCTCTTTCTTTTCTCCATCTCTCCTTTTTCTTTCTCTGTCTTTCAGATGTGGATGAGTGCAGCGAAACCCCAGACGTGTGCGCTGGGTGGGGGGTCTGTGAAAACACCCTGGGGAGCTTCCGTTGTGTGTGCCAGCAGGGTTACCGGGGCAACGGCACCCACTGCGAGGGTGAGAGTGGGACCTGTGTCCCATGGGGTGGGGTGCAGTAAGAGGAGTTCCAGCTAGTGTTGTAGTTCTCGAGACCGGTCTTGGTCTCGAGACCGGTCTCGAGACCAATTTTTTGTGGTCTCGGTCTTGTCTTGGTCTCGACTCTATTCGGTCTCGGTCTTGTCTTGGTCTCGACTCTATTTGGTCTCGGTCTTGTCTTGGTCTCGGACATAGCGGTCTCGATGGGATGGGGAAAAAAAGAGAAAACTGCACATCCTCACAGAACAGTATCATTATTTATTACGCGCCTCAATTCAAATGCAACCAGTCAGATGCATCCATTTCAAAAACGTTACATTTTATACATTTTCTCCACGGACACTGCCAGTGCTTCACAGTCCACACACATCATACACATCGTATCATACATCGGCAAAAAAATGTCCGAAAATGTCCGCGAAGTCTATAGCATAGTTATAATTCAAATAAATTAGGTATTTTACATTGATTAGAAAGCACGGTCTTGGAGGTGCAAGTCAATCTGGAGGCTCATTCTCTTCAATTCAAAGCAAAGGATCATTACATAGCTGTATTCATAGCTTACCCGAGGCCTCTGTCCCTGGTATAAGAGACTTAATATGAACATCTTTCTGGTACATCCCATCTCTTTCCCTTGACGAGGTCTGATAAAATGGTTATAGGAGAGGATTTCTGAGAATATTATTTTCTATCAGGTCTCGTAACTATGACAAATCTGGGAGATTTTAAATGAGAGACATATGGACATATGGACAATATAATTGAAAAGATAACATGAATTTGATTTAACGAGTAATGACACTTTACAGCAATGCCTTTTTTCTCTACAGTTGATCTGGGTAATGTGATGTCGATTCTAGCCCTAGTCTGTTTTCGGTCTTGGTCTTGGTCTTGGTCTCGACCAGTCTTGGTCTTGGTCTCGCCTTAGTGTGTCTTGGTCTTGGTCTTGGTACCCTCAAGTCTCGGCAGTGTCTTGGTCTTGATACCCTCCGGTCTCGGCAATGTCTTGGTCTCGGTTTAGGCGGTCTTGACTACAACACTAGTTCCAGCCTCCTTGCCAGTCAGTGTTGTGAGGAATTAAGCTTTCAGTGGGGTGGTTGTGGGTCAGTAGGTTTGGTATCTGTGCCTGTGGTCGGTAGGTTGTGGGTTTGAATCCTGTGGCTGCCAGAGTAATTATCACTATTTGGCCCTTGAGTAAGGCCTTTGACCCCAGCTGCTCCAAGGATGCTGGCTCATTCCAAACTCTGACCCCAAGTCTTCCTCACTTAGATATCACCCTGGATGAAAGCATTTGCTAAACAAATTTGGAAATCTCATTGTTGTGATCCATTTGTCATGGGACACAAAGCCATCTGATTCCACTGTATTCTATGCTCATTATTGATCTGTTTGTGTGTTTGCATTGTATCGCTTTGGGTATTAGTATCTATGTACATTATTAGTATGTGTCATTTATTATAAGGTATTTTATTCAGATTTTTGGCTGCCTTTATTTAAAAACTGGCCAGATGTAAATTAGCCTATAAAGCTAATTATGGCTCTTTTTCTGTTAACCAATGAGCACCATTCTATAAAAAACAAACATATAAATAGACAAACATAAAAAATAACATGAAGTATTTCTAGTTTTTGCATCCATCTTGCGTGACGGATCACTTTTCAAGAGATCATTTCCCGCTGCTCTGCTCTTCCTCTCCACCTTTCTCTTCTCTACCCCAGATGAGAATGAGTGTGCATCTGGCCAGCACCGCTGTGACACCAACGCCCACTGCGGCAACATCATCGGTTCCTACTTCTGCCAGTGCTCTCAGGGCTTCAATGGTGATGGCCACTCCTGTTTCGGTGGGTGAGATGTGGGTTTGGGTCAGACTCTCCCCCCTAGACTTGACCTCTCTGAACCTGTAACCTCAGTCTGCTACACAGCAGCAGATGAAGTGTCATTGTGGCAGACACCCAACCTCATGGTTTCCTCACCCTCTGACGTGTTTGACCTCTGTCACCTCCTGCTGTTGGGCATCTATCGATGCTCATTGCAGATGTGGACGAGTGTGCCATGAAGAACGGGTACTGCCAGCATAGCTGTAGGAATGAGCCTGGGTCGTATCACTGCCACTGTCAGCTGGGTTACCTTCTGGAGGAGAATGGACACAACTGCACCGGTAGGAGGATCCCGTCGAGGACACTTCAGCCTGATGAATGAAAGACATATTTCCCAGATAGACAGATAGATTGTGGGGGCAAAGGAAGTGTATTCTAGTATCCTGTGCTTTGCAGACAACTAATACATTCCCAGTTCTCAAGTGTTCTCTGGACCACGTGTGATGTAATGTCTCAGGTAGTTGGGTTTCCAGGTATCATGTATTCAGTATTTAGTGTTGCTTGATGTCAGTAACCAAGGACAATGTAGGGTTGGGGCTCTTGCTCTTGGAATGTGAAGTCTCACCTTTACTGTATTTTCAGTGATACCTTTGCCCTGATCTTCCTGATAGATGTGGACGAGTGTGCATCACCTAAAGGCCCGTGTGAGCAGGTCTGCACCAACACCGAAGGCTCCTTTCAGTGCTTCTGCCACTCAGGCTTCCAGCTGCACGTGGATGGCTTTAAATGTGTAGGTATGTACAGTAGGGCCTCCTGCTTTCTCACCCGCCTGCTGAACACATGGCTGATGGTGCTGTGAGGACATTCTTCCTAGGGGAGGCCTGGAATAATCTTGATGTTCTTGACATTACAGCAGACATCGGTAGAGAAACGTCTTTAATACTTATGTGTGTCTGTAGTGATGATGCACCTGCAGTGTGTATCTATAGTGATCGTGTACCTGCTGTATGTGTCTGTAGTAATTGTGCACTCGCTGTGTGTGTCTGTCGTGATGTGTGTGTTAGCTCCGTCAGTAGAGCGTGTATACCTGCTGTATGTGTCTGGTGTGATTGTGTTCCTGCTGTATGCATTTGTAGTGATTTTATCTCTTCGTTCATTTTTCTACGGTAAATGAGCCATGTCTTTATATGCTCTCCTTTATGTGTCTGCGCTCCGGCCCCAGACATCGATGAGTGCAAGCTTCAAAATGGCGGCTGCTCTCACAGCTGCACCAACACCATCGGTGGACACATCTGCCTCTGCCCTGAGCCTCTTCTGCTGGACAAGGACAACATTACTTGCATCAGTATGTCCCTTCAAACTCTTCTTACTTTATCTCTGACTTTCCTTCTTTGATTTTTTTCTTTATTTATCATCACCCTGTCTCCTGATTAATAATCCAATTGTGCCTGTCATTTTTCCTGTTCTGTGATGTTGTGCATCCCTGTAAGATGTGACTTCCTGCCAGCTACGGAATGGAGGCTGTGGTCACAGGTGTACAGTATGGACAGAGGGGCATGTCCATTGCAGCTGCAATGCAGGCTGGATGCTCGGGGCGGACCAGCGGAGCTGTGTGGGTGAGAGAATGGAAGGGCAAGGGGGGAAAGAGAGGATCCTGGGAGAATGATCAGTGGATGATCAGTCAATGATCATTCAGTTCTTTTAAATACAGCTCATATTACAGTCAAAAGAGAGAAATAATAATAATAATAATAATAATAATAATTACCCCTACAATTGTATTTAGTCTTATTAAAATGTTCTTGTCCATGGGTCACGTCCTATCACCTGGTGTTGGAGGGTGGTGGAGATGCTTCTGGGGGGAGGATTCTGCATGCCCTGAAGGGTCACCCCCCTCCTGCCGTGCACTCCTCCCCCAGATGTAGACGAGTGCAGTGACTTCACCAATGGCGGCTGCGAGCAGCTCTGCATCAACCACCCTGGCACCTTCAACTGCAGCTGCAGGAAGGGCTTCCAGGCCCGTGCCGACGACCCCACAAAGTGCCAGCGTGAGCGTCGGAGGGGTTCCTCTTTCACACCCGGGCTCTCTGTCCCATATGAGCTGCTCAGCTGTTCTGTCTTGCAGGATAAAATGGCTGTATAGTCACATGATATTTGTGGTGCAGGAATACCTTATACATTTCCCGCAAGATCATCAGGCCATCAGCGGCACAAAGCCAAGTTCCACTGCCTCCGATAAGACCTGATTGAGTTACATTTTATGTTCTGAAGTACAAAGTTTGTGAGCAGAACCTGCAACTTTTGGCCAGGTGCCTGGTTCGTAGGTATTATACCAGGTTACCTTTAGATTATTTTTTAGAAGAGTTTATGCGAAGGAGCTGATAAAGGGGAGAACAGCAAGGACACTTCTGGGATTTGAAGCTGCAGCCTTGGTTTAGGGATCATTAATCACCACACCACTTCATGCATCCAGCGTTCTGTGATGTCTCACTTTCTCTCTCCCTCTCTTTTCCCCAGCTTTTTGCGACCCCCCGTGTCAGAATTACGGGGTGTGTGTGGCCCCCAACACGTGTGACTGCCCCGCTGGATACCCAGGAGCGGGCTGCTCAGGTAAACTCTCAGCCCGTTAATAGACACCCGATGTCATATTGCCTTTGTCTTATCTTTGTGCCTGTCATATTTTGGCATGTTCTAGCCATGTGCTCCCCGCCATGTGCTCACGGAGGGACCTGTATGCGCTGGAACATGTGTATGTGCCCCGCTGGATGGACTGGGTCGGGCTGCCACACAGGTAATCCATGGTGATCCATCTCACCTGTCAGGCAGGTAGTCCTCTGTGATCCATCTCACCTGTGAGACAAGTGATCCTCTGTGATCTACCTCAGTGGTCCATCTCACCTGTGAGACACGTGATCCTCTGTGATCTACCTCAGTGGTCCATCTCACCTGTGAGACAAGTGATCCTCTGTGATTTACCTCAGTGGTCCATCTCACCTGTGAGACACGTGATCCTCTGTGATCTACCTCAGTGGTCCATCTCACTTGTGAGACACGTGATCCTCTGTGATCTACCTCAGTGGTCCATCTCACCTGTGAGACACGTGATCCTCTGTGATGTACCTCAGTGGTCCATCTCACCTGTGAGACAAGTGATCCTCAGAAATCCACTTCACCATCTCACTTTATCGTAGGTGATAAGGAAATAAAATTTTCTCAGTGACTGTCAAACATCAAACAACAGCAGCACAAAAAGCCCATGTCCGTTTTAATGACGATGACACACACACCTGCATGACACATGGCCAAGGATAATGTTTACCTGGCCTTTTGTCCTACACTTGTCCTCCCCACCCCACCCCACTGCACCCCCTCTGTCTCACCCAGCTGTGTGTGAGCTGCCGTGCGTCAACAGGGGGCGCTGTGTAGGCCCGAACACCTGCCAGTGCCCTTCTGACTACAGTGGTCCACAGTGCTTCAGTCGTGAGTACCCAAAAAAACCACCACAGTCACAGCATCCCTCACCAGTCTCTCTTAAAGACACAGTGTTATTTTATTTTTTAATCTCAACAAATGTGTACATTTACCCTTTTACCTCACTGGAAAACATAAAAGAGTGTTTTAAATTACGTGCTTTGAGTGACATAGCTTCAGGTTATTGGTGAGCTGCATTGATATAGATGATGCCTGTGATGACACATTTTCCTCTCAAGCTCTTAAGCAGAGACAGACAGAGTCGTTGAAGTACCTGTGGAACATCTGCTGGCACATGAGAATGATAACTGCTGAACTGGGGACAGACTGGCCCTCGTACCCTGGGGAGAGTGTTAGGGGGACCCTTTCTGAAATGCTGCTTCGTCGCTCTTTCTCTCTGCAGCCGTCTGCACACCGCCCTGCCTGAACGGCGGCAGATGTGTGGATGTCAACAAGTGCACCTGCAGTGAAGGGTGGACAGGAGCGCGATGCCAGATAGGTATGAAGAAAACGTAACAGCGCCCCCTAGCTAGTGTAGGCTGTAGGCTCATTAATGATCAGTTTTTAAACTTTTCCTGCTTTCTGGAGGTGTTACATTTTGAACTTGTTATGACATGGGAGTGTATTCCAGAGAGGTCTGCTGATGTCTGTCTGCCCTTCCTCAGAGCCAGTTCAGTGTCCGAAGGGGTGTAAGAATGGTGGAACTTGTGTGGGCCTTAACAGGTGTCGCTGTGCTGGTGGATTCACAGGGGACCTCTGCGAGGCAGGTAGGGGTGAATCTTTACTCCTAAATGCACCAAAGAAAAACTAAAAATTGAATTAAAAAATGGGTATATGTTTATAGGTTTTGTGGAAGTGATCTCAAAATCTCATCCAGAAATCACACTGACATCTGTCAGCGATTCAGGGGCATTATGAAGGGGTGGGAAATTCAGATGTTTCCAGGGGCCCTAAAATATTTGGAACATAATTGGAGTGGTCTTGGTTGGGGGCCCAATGTTACATGCTTTCCTGGGGCTCAGAATCTCTAGTGATGCCCCTGCAGCACTTTATTGAGAGAGTCTGTGCTGTGATTCCAGAGGTAACCACACCCTGTGTGCCGCCCTGCCAGCACGGCGCCATCTGCAGTCCTCAAAATAAGTGCACCTGTCCAGTAGGCACCGCTGGACTTCGCTGTGAGAAATTGTAAGTTTCGGCCTCCTGCCACTAGATGGCACAATTTAAATTTTATTGGGGGTAATCATTCAGCCTTTTCACAAAGCAAAAAAAACATTGGAATGTTTGTGTTGTTTGCATGTGTTATTACCCCTATTTCAATTTAGTAGCCAGTGTTTCTCCTTGCTTGTTTCAGGATGTGTCCAGTGGTGACCACAGTGGTCAGCATGGCACGGGCTGTACGCAAGGGGGTCAGAGAAAGTTATGTGGATCGCTGTGGTCCTCTGGGCGTCCAGCTCTGCACCAAGTACAGGTAATAACAGTGCATGTACGCTGTCACATACAAATACCCGTTCAATGGAAGTTTAAATAATCTCCTTTTTTCCAGGATCAATCAGGCAAGGGTATACCTGCAGGCCTACAGGGTCGGATATAAGATCCAGTGTCCAGAGAAGAGCAGATGAAAACCATGCCCAGTCTAAGTTGGAATCTACTTTATCGTTCAACTTTGAGACCAAGCAGTTCCACAGAGCTGTCACTTCATTTAGAGCTCCTCCTAGTGGATAAATTTAATTCCTTCCTGCTCTTCAGAATATGATGAAAGTATTACTGCTTACAGTAACTAAGCCCTGCCCTAAAAAACTTGAAACATTAAATTTGGAAGTATAACTGGTCACTTATTCAGTCAAAACTGAACACTGTGAACGAGAACTTTACGTGTCTAAACAAGCATGCTGCCAACACCTCTTAATGATTAATTAGGGAAGGAGAATGTTAGGCAGTTCCTCTGTCATGTGGCTCATAGCTATAACCCCCGAGAGCTGGTGATCCAAACACTGTTCAGTGAAAAAAACAACTGTGATTAAAAATGTACATTTTTATATTAAAAAAATAGGAGTGTGTTCGACTGTGATGTTTGTGTGTGGGACAGGGCAGGATTAAACGTTTTTAGAGCCCCTGAACAACAGCACACACATCATGTTATGTCAGAAAGAAAGGCAGCTGATTAGTGATTCATGGTGTTGGGGAGAACGCTGTAAATCCTTGTTGGTCATTTAAAAAAATTTTGTTCTAAATTCTTGACAAATGGCTATAGAAAATGGATGGATGGGTGGGCTTCAAAATGCTTAATAATGTCAGATGCCAGATCCTTTTCAGGTTCACAGAATGCTCCGTTTATGGTTAACTTTGCCTTGGTTGTTCAATTACTCAAAATTCTAGGGAATTTAGTATTTACGGAATCTCCCTGTTTAGCATCATAGTTCAGGCTGGTTACCTGGATGTATTGCGCACTGCTAGGCTGTACAGTAAAATGTACGGGCTTCTGTTAAATAATCTGGCTCAAACATTAGCACATGATTTAAAGTTTCAAGGCTTATTGTCACGTGTTTGGGGGACAGTGAAATATTTGTGCCAGAATTGCAGGGGAAGAGACTGGAGTAAGGGGAAAATAGGACAAACAGCAATGCAATACAGGACAAGACAGCACAATTAAATAATTAAACATATTGTGTAATAGGTAACACAATATGGGGATGTGGAGACTGACAGCAGTACAGTATATAATTTAGATAATTAACACTATTAACAATAGTGTGCAATGCAGTGAGCATGCAGTGGGTGGACAGATGCAGGTTCTTTACCAAGCTGATGGCCCTGGGAAAGAAACTGTGTGCAGAGGCCGGTGTGGGTGGTGCTGCAGCAGTGTTGATTCCAGTGTGAGGAGGGCGTGAACTGGGTTGCTGGCATTCCTGATGTTGACTCAGTCAACTTGTGGAAATGAAGGAGCTGGGTTGACTAGCCTGATTGATTGTATCTAATTTCTCTGCATCTCATGGCCAAATAATTTCTTACAGAAATCTATCGATTTAGAAAATCTTTTGGTAACTCATTGAAATTTGGATTTGCTGTGTAACAAACCAAAAAAAATCATTCCTAGCTGCTTTTTCCTGGAATAGTCTGGGCAAGCTTAGTGTTATTTAAGAAGTACATAAATGTCAAGCAGGTCCTTTTACTTTATGGCTCTTGTAGCTGAAAAAGTAGCGCAATGTACTAACAATGCAAAGGTCATGAGTTCATAACCAAGGGTTTATTTAAACAGATACATATAACTCTTTCCTCTACTGTAAGTAACTTTGGATAAACATGTCAGGTGAATGGACATTACAGCAGGACCCCTGAGGCGATATGGAGATAGCTGTACTTTAAATATCACTCATTTAACCTGTGTTATGCACTATAATGAACACAGAAGAAAGAGAGAAAGATCTGAAGAGGTCAGACACAAGATTGAGGCCAAGCAAGGACAAACTCAGGGCTACAAGACAATCTCCAGACATTTTAGTGGTCCTGTTTCCACCGTGCTATCAGGAAGTTTAAGGTTCAAGGTATTGCAGTTACCTTTGGATATGGCCTCAAGAGGAAACATTGCAGATTGCAGTGAAGGAGTGCTTGAAAGGTGGAGAAAATACCCACAAGTGTACAAGTATAAAGACCGAAAGTTAATTTAAAAAAGACCAAGACCAGAAATATAAATGAAAACAGAAGTCACAACAAAGTTCGCCAACAAAAATCTACCATTAAACACTCTCTGGTCCATATTGCTGGCCGTGTTTAATCTTCATAAATAGCCAATCCTTTCTGTATAGGAGGTGGGACTTTCTTCCAGTGGGCAAATAAGAAGTGTCAAAGTTACAAGCTTTTCTTCAAAGGTCATAAAATGGTTTGTTCATTGTAAGCCCTATTCCTAAGGGTCATAAAATTCATTGCATAAAAATGGTTAAATTATGTTTTTAATGGTGTCCTAGGAAAAATGCCAAATTAAATGGAAAACTATCAAGAGAAAGAACAAACATGTCGATTAATAATAGTTTACTCTGTTGATGGAGCTTCTGACTGGTATGTAAGAAACCTTATAGTGGACAGAATATGAATGAGTTCAACTACGTCACTCATCAATGAGCACCACCCTCAAGTCATGAATAAATACATAAGAGCTGCTCTGCTGACATCGAACTCATACTGGACATGAAGCTGGAAGCTGGGGGACCTTAAGGGAACATGTTTGGCCTTGGTACAATCAATCCGAATGTTCGGGCGATAGGAGGATCACAAGAGCATGACCTGCACAGACGAGCAGCCCAGATCAGAGCTGAGCTGCAGCAAGTAAGTCAAGTCAATTTATTTAAGAAGCACATTGAGAGACATGTGTCAAGTGTCAGCCAAGGTGCTGCATGGTATAGCAGTAGGGTTACAAGAACACCCAATAAAGAGAAATAAGATTATTATTTAAAGTCGATTTATTTATAAAGCACATTTAAAAATCAGTGTAGAGTTTGGGCTCCCCCTTTGAGTCTGGTCCCTCCCAAGGTTTCTTCCTTCTAGGGAGTTTTTCCTTGCCACTGTTGCCTATGGCTTACTCACTGGGGGCTTTGGGTGGGGATGCTGTAAAACGCTTTGGGACAATGTAATGTTGTGATAATGCGCTATACAAAAATAAATTTGTTGTTGTTGTTGTGTATAATACAGTGTGGTGTATAATCCGTAAGACAATGACACCCACCTAAAACATCTCCATAGCTGGGGAGCAGCACAGGTCCGCATGATAAAATATATCAATATCTTTTATATAATGACACCAATTACTTTCAACAACAGATTTAAATTTGATGTGAAAGTCTTACTTTGGTTCACATTCAATGTTTTGTTGCTTTTTTTTGGCCAAAACTCAATTATTCTCAACTTAATTCAACATTAGTCGAAAAACACCAAATTATTAAATATGTACAATGCATGATATAATCAACACCAGTTGTTAATATGTATTGACCTGATTTTCAGTAACTGTATGTCAGAAGCCTATGTGCTTGTTCAGTGCTTGGCTGATGGATAACTTTTCTGGAAATAATGGAGTTGAACATGGAGTCATGGTGCCCCAGCTAACTGAGCTGATCCCATAGGGTGTGAGTAAGCCTTTCAGTGACATCATTGATGTCTCATCTGGGGACTCCCACCTGACCGGCATGATGCCCGTGACCTTCGTGCGACAGGTACCCATCTCCCACACTGTTCAACGATGCAGAAAACCTTCGGCACCAAGTTCAAACCAACTGGACTGGTTTTTACATCTTACACTTGTCCCTTCTTCATTGAATCTAAAGACAGAAAATGGGAAAACATTTTTCAGATGACCTTGTGCTATTCACTGCATTACACAGAGCACCTTACACCCCTCTAGCACATCTAACCATATACATTACCAGCATTAGGCATGTTATTTAATTTATGTGCATAGCTGTATTACATTGATTGACTTGGGGGGTGGGGGTGGCACTGTGATTAGCACAGTTCGCACCTCTGGAGACCTGGAGCCTATATACCTATATCATAAAGAAAGAATAAGTACTGAGGATATTTTAAAATTTTGCATTCAGCAGAGATTTGAGTGAGATTTGTTGGCTAGCTAGATAATTTGTCGGATTTAAAATAATCTGGGCTAAAAGTAAGTAACTGGGGTACCTTAAATCTGGCAAGTTGTCCTGCTAAGCAAGAAATCTGGTTTTGTGATACAGACCCCAGGGTTCCAGTTTCTGCCCCGTCTCTATGGGTGCGGACCGTGCATGTTCACCCTGTGTAAGCATGGGATTTCCTCTGGATTTCACCCCAAGGTCCAAAAGCAGGTGTGAGTGTGTGTATGAATGGTGCGTGTGCCATGCCATGAGTTGGCGCCCCATCCTGGGTTAGCCCTGCCTTGTACTCGTAGCTTCTGGGATAAGCTCCAGATTCCCACGGCCCTGCAAAAATGGATGATTGCCTTTGATTATTTTGTGCAATACGAAGTTAATTCCTAGTATGTAAAGGTACTTGGCAACAAACAAACGACTCTCATTCTGATGCTAGAAGCTGTGTGTCTCCCTTAGGGCATTTTGTCTGTTTCTCTCTGAGTCTCTGTGGTCGCCTGTTCAGAAGGGTGCTTCTTTCTATGACTCAGGTGATCGCGGCGTGTCTTTGCCCGGCACTCATCCATTCAGACGACCTGCCTGTGGACGTGAGGCGGCGAGCCCAGGACCTGTTGGCACAGCTCGATGGGGAGAGCATGGGTAACGGCTGTGTGTGTTCAGAGGCCATTTTACCGGGGGTGCAGGGGGTGCAATTGCACCACCTATTGGTCAGATGAAAGTCCTATATGAACATATTACAGTTTTTTTCATTTGCTTAAGCACAATTTTGACAACAGGGCTCAATACTTAAAATCACTAAACATAATTCACAGAATCACACACCCAAAGAGCAAAACACCTCACATATCCTGCAAAATGAAGCTCTGCATGCAAAACTATATATATACACTTATCAAAATCAAACTTTTGCCCCAAAAACACTTAATTCGCATCCCTAAATTTTAATCTAACCACCTACACACTGTCATATGTAATTAAAATTGCGTATGCTGAAAATGCTACAAAGAGAAATTGTTGCAGACAAATTCACAGACACATGTGAGCAGAAACAAATGAGATTGAAACTTTTTATTTCATTCTTCAACAACAAACTAAAAAGGCAAAACACATTCAATGCAAATCAAAACTTTTGGGAGAAAAAAATGAGGGAAAAAAAACTGTAAATAATGCAGGCATGCACATTGAGCAAAAGCAGTTGTGAGATAGTTAGTCATGTCTTCTAGCACCTCGTCTACATCCCATAGACAGTGAGGAAAAAAGTGCTGGGAGTGTCTAATCCAGCCCTGAACAGCACCGGCATCAAAGTCCTCATATGTCTCTTCCATTACCTGAAGAAGGCTTTCACAGACATGTGGTTGATGGTCATAGACCTTCCACCGCCATGCCGAGAAGAACTCTTCTATTAGGTTAAGCAATGGAGAGTATGGGGGAAGATAAATGACAGTGAACAATGGATTGACCACAAACCAATTTTGAACCAGGGTAGCACGATGGAAACTTACATTGTCCCATATTACAACATACAGTATATGTGCTGTCCTTCATCATCCACACGGTCTCCCTGGATCACTAAACGAGATGATGAAGTCTGTGTTGTATGGACCAAGATTGGCATGGTGGTGGAGAACTCCATTATTTGTGATGGCAACACATATTGTAATGTTTCCCACATTGTAATGTTTCCAGTCACGGTGTGTAAATGATGACTACTGCGTGCTGGCTGTGCTTCACTTTTGTAGCCTGTGTTTTCTATTTTGCATCAAAGTTCATCATGGTGCAAAATTTGTTTTGATGAATGAGAATGTGTTTAGAGTTTTGCAAAATGGGTGACTCAGATCTGCAAATTGTGTCTAACTAGGTGAGCACTGTCTAAAGTTTTGCCAAACGAGTGATTGATTCAATAAATGAGTTTTGGCAATTAGCAGGTAACAGAGACAAAACCGTAACAGAGACAACAGTAAAACGAAACGAGGTGGGCTGTACCCTCTGTCCAGCCTCTCTCATTGTCAACCTATGATTTATGACATGATCAGCTAATGCTGCCTGCATCTCATTCAGAAGTGCTGGTCTTCTTTGTCTCTGATGTCCGCCTCCAGATCTCCCCCCACCTCTCACTCTTCCTTCCACCTGTCACTCTCACTGGTCCTTGACCTCTTCCTCTTTCTGCTGCTTCAATTGTTGTTGAACAATTTATGTAAATCTGGGGTCTTCAAATTCTGATTGTTGAATGAACTAATTAGTATTTAGGTGCTAGGCCCAGTGGCATGTGTGAGTGGCCGATTGACTCTTTGGTGTGGTTGTTTGAATGGCTGTGTTTAGGAAAGGCAAAAAGTGACTTTGTGCCAGATTCCTGTGTCTTACTTAGAGAACTGTGTGTAGGGGGATACAGAAGGCGTTGTGTTTAATTGTAAATTGTGTGTAAAGCTAGATTATGTGTTTAGACTTTGGCTAACATGAGGGCAAATTTTGACCTTTGAGTGTCAGTTTTTAAAGTTGGGCTTTACATTTGATTCTAGCATGTTAGCATCTGAAAAAAACTGTAAGTTCAATAAAATTAAATTATATTATAAAGTTATATTTGAACATTTGGCTTGTGTTAGTCATATCATGTGCTTTTAATAATTTACGCAATGTATTTACTATTTTTTTTTTTTTTTACAGATGTATTTATTTGGATAAAGTTTGGCGTAGCTTGTAATGGATCATTGGTTGGGCTCTCTCATGTTGCACCCTCTGGGAGAAATGCCTAGAGTTACCTATGTTTGTGTGTATTCATCTGTGTGTGCGTGTTACATGTCTGACTTATTTGTATGAATGTATGTGTGTGTTTACAGCCAGGTTTGTGAGTTTATGGCTACTTGTTTGCATGATTGTGCTTTTGTGTGTGTGGATATGTGTCTGTGTATTGTGTATAAGGACTACAATATTTTGGAGGGAGAAGTATGGCTCAGAGGTTTAGGACTAGGAGATTGCAAGGTTGCCATTTCAGGTCCCAGAATCTGCAGAATGATAGGCTATTGAGCAAGGCCCTTAAGCCCAATTGGTCCAGGGACCATCTGACCCTGCTTTCAGTTGTACATCACTTTGCATAAAAGTGTCAGCTAGATAAATAAATTGTAGTTGCATGTGGATGTCTGGATATATGCGTCTGTATGTGTGTGGAGGTCTGTATTTGTTTTTGTGTTGAGGTACTTCAGTATATCTGTGATTGTGTTGCACTGTACTTAACTGCATTCAGTGTGTTTGCAGTCACATAAGCACTGGTGTGTATATGTTGGTGTGGGGAGGGTGGGGGCATGGTAGTCTTCTGCAGGAGTCACATGACTGTTGGCTTGAATATCTGCAAGCTTGCGTATGTATGTGCGCGTGATCATCTGCACTCCTATATGTGTGTGTCCATGGAGCTTTCTTGACGCCTGTGGTTACTCATGCAATGTGTGTATGTGTGTGCGTAAGGTTCATACACAGATTCATGTGGAGCACCCAATGTGCAGTGCAGTGTGGCTGAGTTCATCACCAGGCGAGACGGGGGGGTGCCTGCATCCCCTCAAAATATCTTCATCTGTGGAGGATCCCAGAGGGCCTTGGCGGTGAGCTTGAAATAAACGGCCTTTCTTTTAACTTATAAAAGGGGAAATACAGCGCCCCCCCCCATCTTTGTATGACTACATGGGATGACGAAACTTTGCTGCATTGCTTTCTTGAAAAATAAAGCTGAGATATAGAAAACAAAGATGTACAGGAGTGTAAGATGAAATGGGCAGAAATGTTCTGTGGTTGCTCACTGATTACAGCTGAACAGTAATTTTTTGGCTTCTTTACCAGCTACTTTTGGAAATTCTCATTCCTAATGACGGGCCACCTTACACTGGGGTTCTAACACCAGTGCCAACATACAAAACGTTCACCATGCTCCTGGAAGAAACGGGCACTGTGATGGTACCTTATCAGCTGTGTGAGGAACAGGGCTGGGTGCTGCAAATAGATGAGCTGCGGAGAGCCCTCCGAGACTCAAGGGGGCACTGCAGTCCCAAAGTACTCTATGTTATCAACCCAGGGAACCCCACAGGTAAACACATTCCTAGATACTAAGTCCTGAAAGCTGACTCTCCTAAAGCGGAACTCTGAGATAACTGTCATTCTCTAACAAACCCAGAGATATAAAATCATTGGTAACACTTAAAGCTGTCACCTATAATGCACTATAGATACCTTCATAATGCATTATAATGGTTGGTATAATAATGAATAAAGCTTTACAGCATCTTCTATTGACAGTGATAAGGCATTAAGTGTTGATTCTAATACTTCATAAGCTCCAGTGAAGCTCTCATCTATAATGCACTATAGATTCCTTCATAATGCATCATAAGGGTCTGTATAAGCATTAAGAATGCTTTGTTCTGCATTATGAAGGTATATATAATGCAATATAGATGAGTTTCATAAAGTATTCATAATGCATAATAAACATGCCTATAATGTTATGCCTTTTTATAAATATAACATTTTTATACTGCTTTATGAATGCATTATAATGTGTTATGACTGTATTCATGGATTGTTATAGACCTGGCATTCATAGAAAGTCTCCATAGCTGTGTTAATATTTTGTGTGTTTTCCTAAAGGTCATGTGCAAACTATGAAATCAATCGCAGAGGTTATTCAGTTTGCAGCTGAAGAGGAGCTCTTTCTTTTAGCTGATGAGGTGACCACTGGATTTTTCATTTACTCATTATCCTATCCAGGTTGAGTTGTATTAACATATAAGTTTGTTGCTGATCTTTCTTCAGTGGTAACTGGGTGACCATTGGTTCATTTACATCGTTGCATGACCTATTAGATTTTAATCTCCTAACTGATAACATTGTTTTAAAGGTTCACCTATATGCTTACAGATTCTTCAGCTGGATTCTGCTGCACACTGTACCTTTTACACTGCTATGCATGCTGCACCCTCTGAACATGCTACATGTGCTTTGACCTCTGAAGTTCGCATCTGATGAATCCTTTTTCTGCTGTGCATGCAGGTGTATCAGGACACAGTGCATGGAGACAACAGTGAGTTTATCTCCTACAAAAGGGTGCTATTCGAAATGGGGGGAGAGTTCTCTGAAACAGTGCAGATGGCCTCAGTCCACTCCGCCTCCAAGGGCTACATGGGAGAGTGAGTGAAGTGTTTGGCATTCATACTCATTTACATAAACTCATTTTGAAGGTTGGAGTCTTGGGCTTGGCCTTAAAACAGTCAATGGCCGGGCCAAACAGTTTGGGGCGACGGTTTCATCAGCCCATAAGACTAAATTTTGGTGCTGCTTGAGATTGGACCCCCAACCCAGACCAATCCAGTTATATTCCATTTTTTAGGGTCCCTGTCACTTAGGGGCCCTTGGAATCATACTGACCCCCCCCCCCCTATATAGCTCCCCTGGCTCAAACTTTTGCTTGGTACTGTATCTAAATATAAGTTCCTTATGTTAAATATCTATGCTGGTCCTAACTCACTGCGATCCTGGGTTGTTGTAGGATAGGCACTAAACCCCCGTGACCCTGAATAGAACAACCGGCTATGGAAAATGGGTGTATAGATGGATGGTCCCATTCAACAAAAGGCTTTAACAGATTAATTATTAAAATAAAAAGTTTTTCCCTATTTGTTCAGAATAAAAAGATGCCTGTTGGTTTCCAAGTGAAGGATAAGGAGAAATAAGCAACTGTGTTAAGGAATTACGCAGTCAAGCCATAACATCTGACCCCTCTCTGCAGGTGTGGCCTCCGTGCTGGATATGTGGAGCTAGTGAACATTGACCACACTGTGATGCCTTTTGCCGAGTGGCTGATTGGCACAAAAATCTGTGCACCGGTGCCAGGTCAGGTTGCGTTGGACATCATGGCGCGTCCTCCTCAACCTGGAGACGCTTCTTATGTCCAGTACACACAGGTGAGGCAAACACTAACTGCTACCGGCACCCTCAAGCTAGTAGGTTTTAAATAAGCATCTGTTGGAGGCACATTTCCTGGAGAAAGCTCCCTCCGGACTGTAGCACACCAAGGCTATAAAGTTGCAGGTTTTTTATGGATCACAGTGAAGTCTTTTACCCCACTCAGCTCAGTAATTTGCAACATTCAATACAGAAACATTCAATACAGAAGATAAATGGTGCCCAGATTCAACAACCCAACAAGATGATAGCTGTATTGCATCATATCAAATGGGGAAGTGGAGCTGACTCAATACCCATGTTAGTGAAAGTGAATAATTAGTGAAAGTCATTGTTGACTCACCACTGCACACAGTGCACAACAACAAAATATGTCCTCTGCATTTAACCCATATGTGACATCGTGACATAGCAGTGGGCAGGTAATTCTGCACCTGAATTGCTCAGGGTACCTCAGTGGTATCTTGTAGTTTGGGGATTAAAACCAGCAACCTTTCAATTACAAGTGCGCTTCCATATTCAAAAAACAAACTCTTCAGAACAGTGGTCACCATCTGGCTGATTGCAATCAACAGATCGATCTTTAAGACATTCCTAGCTGATTGCAACAATCAGACCATCACCTTCACGCATCCCCATTGGCAGGTTGGAGACCACTGCTGAACATCAGTATCACCCAGATTATGAAGAAAACTGGCAGGGATTTAACATGAGCTTCCTATAAAGTCATGGTGACCAATCATCTGTGTTCTGATCTCCTTTTCTCCTCAGGAGGTCCAGGCCATTCAGGAAACTCTGGTTCATAATGTACGCCGAGCTCAGGAGGTTCTAAACAGTCTGCCAGGCATGAGTTGCCAGTTGCCAGAGGCAGGAATATTTGTCTTCCCTCGCTTGCAATTCCACCCACAGGTGGCGGAACATGCCAAGGTGAGGGTAGATCTTGCAGAGGGTCCTGCTAGGTATGGACTCCATCTTGACTAGCTGAGAGGGGTAATGGTTAGGTTTCCTTTGTGATTTGAATTCCCCCCACCATGTGCGATATATTTATATTGATTTCGAATTTGGCTGAGTCTGATTCAGGTAGTGTGGCATTAATGACACTTTTTTTTTATATTTGGACAAATATGAGTACAAGTATTGGAATGGAATGGAATGCCCCAAATATCAAACCTTGGTATGAAGATTATTATTACTAAATTAGGTTGCTGGCAGGACAGGATTTTGCATATTGGCAAAGTGCAGTAATTCTAAATACACTGGTACAATGTGCGGTGTATGGGTGCCTCAGTAGATAATACTACTGCCTCACACTGTTCGGTTTGGGGTTCGAATCTGGCCTCTGCTTTGTGTATGTATGGTGATTGCATGTTGTACCCATGTTGTCTGGGTTTCACCTCACAGTGCAAAGACTTGTAGTTATCTCTAACTTGCCCATAGTATCAGAGTTTGTGCATGTATGTGTCCCGTGATGTACCAGGGTGATTTGTGCCCTATATTGCCTGATACAGGCCCTGTTCAGGATAAGTGGCTGGAAGATTAATGAGTAAGTAGTCTGTTTCGATGGCAAGCGCCTGGTGGCCAGGCCTATACCCATGGGGCCTGGTCGGGCACAGCCCGAACAAGGCACGTGGGTCCCCCTTCCAATGGGCTCACCACCCGTAGGAGGGGCCATAGGGGTCGAGTGCATTGTGAGCTGGGCAGTGGTCGAAGGCGGGGACCTTGGCGGTCCGATCCTCGGCTGCAGAAGCTAGCTCTTGGGACATGGAATGTCACCTCTCTGATGGGGAAGGAGCCTGAGCTGGTGCGCGAGGTTGAGAAATTCCGGCTAGACATAGTCGGGCTCACCTCGACGCACGGCTTGGGCTCTGGAACCAGTCTCCTTGAAGGTGGTTGGACCCTATTCCACTCTGGAGTTGCCTGCGGGGAGAGGCGCCGAGCGGGGGTGGGCATACTTATTGCCCCCTGGCTGGGCGCCTGTACATTGGGGTTTACCGCGGTGGACAAGAGGGTAGCCTCCCTTCGCCTTCGGGTGGGGGGACGGGTTCTGACTGTTGTTTGCGCATATGCGCCGAGCGGCAGTTCAGAGTACCCACCCTTTTTAGAGTCTCTGGAAGGGGTGTTGGAAAGCATTCCTTCTGGAGACTCTCTTGTTCTACTGGGGGACTTCAATGCTCACGTGGGCAATGACAGTGAGACCTGGAGTGGCGTGATTGGGAGGAACGGCCCCCCCGATCTGAACCCGAGTGGTGTTCTGTTGTTGGACTTCTGTGCTCGCCACGGATTGTCCACAATGAACACCATGTTCAGGCATAAGGGTGTTCATATGTGCACTTGGCACCAGGACACCCTAGGTCGCAGTTCGATGATCGACTTTGTAGTCGTGTCGTCGGACTTGCGGCCACATGTCTTGGACACTCGGGTGAAGAGAGGGGCGGAGCTGTCAACTGATCACTACCTGGTGGTGGGTTGGCTCCGCTGGTGGGGGAGGAAGCCGGCCAGGCCTGGCAGGCCCAAACGTATAGTGAGGGTCTGCTGGGAACGTCTGGCTGAATCCCCTGTCAGGAGGAGTTTCAACTCCTACCTCCGGCAGAACTTTTCCCATGTCCCGGGGGAGGCGGGGGACATTGAGTCCGAATGGGCCATGTTCCGCGCCTCCATTGTGGAGGCGGCTGACCGGAGCTGTGGCCGTAAGGTAGTCGGCGCCTGTCGTGGCGGCAATCCCCGAACCCGCTGGTGGACACCAGTGGTGAGGGATGCCGTCAAGCTGAAGAAGGAGTCCTATCGGGCCTATTTAGCCTGTGGGACTCCAAAGGCAGCTGACGGGTACCGGCAGGCCAAGCGGGATGCGGCTTCGGCGGTCGCTGAGGCAAAAACTCGGGTTTGGGAGGAGTTTGGCAAGGCCATGGAAAACGACTTCCAGACGGCTTCGAGGCGTTTCTGGTCCACCATCCGGCGGCTCCGGGTGGGAAAGCGGTGCAACATCAACACTGTTTATGGTGGGGATGGGGTGCTGCTGACCTCAACCCAGGATGTTTTGGGTCGGTGGAGGGAGTACTTCGAAGACCTCCTCAATCCCACCAACACGCCTTCCGATGTGGAAGCAGAGTATGGGGACTTGGGTGTGGACTCCCCTATCTCGGGGGCGGAGGTCGCTGAGGTGGTTAAAAAGCTCCTCGGTGGTCGAGCCCCAGGGGTGGATGAGATCCGGCCAGAGTTCCTGAAGGCTCTGGATGCTGTGGGGCTGTCTTGGTTAACACGCATCTGCAGCATCGCGTGGACATCGGGGGCAGTGCCTCTGGATTGGCAGACCGGGGTGGTGGTCCCCCTCTTCAAGAAAGGGGACCAGAGGGTGTGCTCCAACTATAGGGGGATCACACTCCTCAGCCTCCCTGGTAAGGTCTATTCGGGGGTTCTGGAGAGGAGGGTCCGCCGGATTGTCGAACCGCGGATTCAGGAGGAGCAGTGTGGTTTTTGCCCCGGCCGTGGAACAGTGGACCAGCTCTATACTCTCCGCAGGGTTCTGGAGGGTTCATGGGAGTTTGCCCAACCAGTCTACATGTGTTTTGTGGACTTGGAAAAGGCATTCGACCGTGTCCCTCGGGGAGTCCTGTGGGGGGTGCTCCGGGAGTACGGGGTACCGGGCTTCCTTTTAAGGGCTGTTCGGTCCCTGTATGACCGGTGCCAGAGTCTGGTCCGCATGAGCGGCAATAAGTCGGACTTGTTTCCGGTGAGGGTTGGACTCCGTCAGGGCTGTCCTTTGTCACCGATTCTGTTCATAACTTTTATGGACAGAATTTCTAGGCGCAGCCAGGGCGTTGAGGGTGTCCTGTTTGGTGACCTCAGGATTCGTTCTCTGCTTTTTGCAGATGATGTGGTCCTGTTGGCTTCATCAGACCGTGACCTTCGGCTCTCGCTGGGACAGTTCGCAGCCGAGTGTGAAGCGGCTGGGATGAGAATCAGCACCTCCAAATCCGAGACCATGGTCCTCAGCCGGAAAAGGGTAGAATGCTCTCTCCGGGTCGGGGATGGGATCCTTCCGCAAGTGGAGGAGTTTAAGTATCTCGGGGTCTTGTTCACGAGTGGGGGGACGATGGAGCGGGAGGTCGACAGGCGGATCGGTGCGGCGTCCGCAGTGATGCGGGCGCTGCATCGGTCTGTCATGGTGAAGAAGAAGCTGAGCCAAAAGGCGAAGCTCTCGATTTACCAGTCGATCTACGTTCCTACCCTCACCTATGGTCACGAGCTATGGGTAGTGACCGAAAGAACGAGATCGCGAGTGCAAGCGGCCGAAATGAGTTTCCTCCGCAGGGTGGCTGGGCTCTCCCTTAGAGATAGGGTGAGGAGCTCGGTCATTCGGGAGGGACTCAGAGTAGAGCCGCTGCTCCTCCGCATTGAGAGGAGTCAGATGAGGTGGCTCGGGCATCTGATTAGGATGCCTCCTGGATGCCTCCCTGGTGAGGTATTCTGGGCATGTCCCACTGGGAGGAGGCCCCGGGGAAGACCCAGGACACGCTGGAGGGACTATGTCTCTCGGCTGGCCTGGGAACGCCTCGGGATTCCCCCAGAGGAGCTGGATGAAGTGGCCGGGGAGAGGGAAGTCTGGGATTCCCTGCTGAGACTGCTGCCCCCGCGACCCGACCTCGGATAAGCGGGAGAAAATGGATGGATAGTCTGTTTCCCATCCTGAATTTGATTTAACCAACAGAATACAATAACTGAAATAAATATTTCGAAGATAATGGTCATTGACAGTAACTAAATGCCAGGCTAAAACAAGTGTAGTAAATTTACTTTAGGTGTTCTGTATATAAAAAAGCTTTTGGATGTAGAAAATCACCTTACCACCTTCTCCTACTTTTTCCAGAAGGCTGGAGTAGATGCTGACCTGCTCTACAGTAGGAGATTGTTGGAAGATTCCGGGGTGTGTGTCAGTCCTGGGTGTGAATACGGTCAGCGGGATGGAACACACCATCTCAGGTTTCTAAATCTGTCCTAGAATCACCCTGTCATAGGCTCTGTGCCTTTACCGTTTCATCAGTATTTCATTGGCACCCATCTCACGGGACCTAGTGGTAACTGTCCTCTGCACCTCCCCTTGCTAGACTATGTGTGCTGATCCCCACCAACACGCTGGACGAGATGCTGACACGCCTGACACGCTTCCATCTCCGGTTCATGGCGGAGTTCTTTTAACTGATCATGAACTCCCACTTGAATCTGCACCATCTACATGCATCATATGTCTGCTTCTTCTATCCTGGTGTTTTTTGATGATTAACCATCACAAGCTAAAATAGATGTATAGAGTACACCCATTTGTATTGTTTGTTTTGTTCATTTTGAAGAATGCGGTTAACTCTCCGCCCAGTTTCAAAGCAGTAATTATGGCTTTTTGCTTAGTGAAATACCACGTTACTATTGTAATTCAATGGGCGGATTACTGAAAATGCCACAGTCAACTGACTGACACTCTTCACAGTCAAGGGCTTGTAAAAAAACATTTCCCATGAACTCCTCTGTGTGGGTTTCCTCTGGAAACTCTGGGTTCACCCCACAGTCCATGTCACAAACCAAGCACATCTCCTGCCTCGAGAAAAACATATCCATTTCTCAGTAAGTGCTGAATCACAAACATTCGCTTAATAACCGCTGAGTACCTCAGAGTTGTGGGTGTGACCATGCAAACGGTCACTGAGCTGCAAGCGTGTCGCATTACTTGACGATGCTTGAACATTGAAAACATGCAGGTGGCAGATGTTCGAGAGGAGGTGTGTGCTGGTCTCAAATTTTCTTTGATTTCATAAATATTTAATATATGTATTTTAAATACTGTATTGGAACTGAGGTTTGTATATTTACTGAAAATAAACCATCATAATTATCAGTGCAACATCAAAGGAAGAGTTATAACAATTACTGAAAATTGCAATGGATACATACTGTATTTAGATTGTTTCCACAAAAGATTTCAAGTTCCATGAGGTAAGTATCTATTTATACAACTAAGCATCTGAGCGCCAGTCAGTGTGAGAAATTGGATCCTCAAGACATTAAGCCACAATTAAGATGCCAAAGAAATGGAGAGTTTCCAAGGCTGGGAAAATGAAAGTTAATTTGTTCATTATTAGCAAAACACTTTTGTTATTCATGAAAATATAAAAATTGAAGTGTAGATTATTTCTATAGTGATCGTAGCAGGGAATATAGGGAGTAATATTTTTGGCAAAAGCCCCCTTAAATTAGAAGCTTAATGAAATATGGTCTTTGGAGAACAGCTATATGTATGTGTGATATATCTACAAATCAAACAGACAACATTCCAGCAATAAACCAACTATGGCAGTAAGTGAATATGAAACGGACCTCATGGAGAGGAAAATCGCCCAAAGAAGAGGATTGTCTTGGATGAGTTGTGTCTGATGAAGAAGAGGAAGGGGTGATCGGCCATGAAGTATTTCCCATGAATTAATCTCTTGCTCATAATGAAGATTCCTGTGGCAGCTGCTGCCTCAGTTCCCTCCTCGTTCACGTCTATGAAGGACTTGTGAACAGCAGCGGAGATGAAGAGGCCGCCCTCCCTGTTTATGGCAGTCAGATCTGCCAGTTTCTCATCAAACGCATCCGTCATGCCCAGATGAGTCAGGGCTTCCTTCAGGTCATAGCTGTCTTCCAGCTTGAATTTTGGGAGGTACAAGTCAATGTAACCACCGCTTTCCATATTCTTCTCATCTGTCCATTCGTTTATCTTCTCCAGGGTCAGCTCTTTCTCCAGCTTTAACATGCAGACAGTCAACAAAAGACAAAACTTGCTTTTACATGAGCAGGATGAATTGAAGACCTTTGAGATGTTTAGCACTTCATCTCAATAACTTAACCACACTGAATGACCAGTGTTTTATGATTCATGGGTAGGACAAAGTAACAACAAAGAAAAATCACTCAGTTTACTTTAAAAGTTGTTACGCGCCGCTGTTGTTCGGCTCCGCCCATGGCCAGGACCACTCAGCCCGGCCCTTGCTCCGCCTCCCCGTCTGGACCCCGCCCACGATTCCCCGCAAGACCGGCCGTCACTTCCATCCGGCGGAAGTGAAAAGCCGGACAGAAAGAACCTTCAGGAGCTCTGCTCGATTTTTGGTTTATTGTTGGCTTGTCTTCTTTGATTTGGATTATTGTAACAAAGTAATGAGGTGTTGGCGCATTTCTCAGGTTAAGAAAAAGTTAGAGTGGACTGTGACATTGGCACTTGCCAATGGCATACAGGAACCAGGCCATACCCAACCAGTACCACGAAGAGACACTAGTCACAGCCCGGTGCCAGCATGCTTTGATTTTGCACTGCAGAAGGGCCGACTTGGTAAAAGGTAAAAGGTTTGGAGAACAACAGTGACGACAAAAAAAAAAAAAAAAAAAAAAAAAAAAAAAAAAAAAAACGAAGAGACGCTTGTTTACTGTTCACACAGAGTACATCATGAGTTTCTATGTGTTAACTTCCGCTAGCACATCTGTGAGAATCACCATGTTATGATAGCATCAAATGCTAGCAGAATTAGCATTAGCTTGCATAAATTTGAATTGCGAATCCATTCTGTACAGCTGTTCTCTAGTACTCTAGTATCAAATAGAAGGTTGAACATTTTCAAGTTTGGAGTTATTGGGAATGCATCAATACATTGCAATGTATGGTACTGCTAATAATGAATAATATATAGTATATGCCCTTTTTTGTTACTGGTAATCCATCACACATCAGTTCTTTCTTGTCTCTGTGCATTTCGATCAATTAGATGGTGGTGACCTAACCAGCTCAGTTTAATTACCCTACTAGCAGGACCATGACAACATGGGTATAGGTCAGGTACAGTTCACAAAATTTACGATGGAAAACCATCTATTCGTAGTTCGGCTAGCCCAGGGGTCTCCAACTCTGGTCCTGGACAGCTATTATCCAGTAGGTTTTCTATCCTACCTGGCTTCTGATGAACCACACCAGTTCTCAGGTAAATACCAGGAGCAGGTGTGGCTCATCAGAAGCCAGGTAGGATAGAAAACATACTGGATAGTAACTCAAGAACCGGAGTTGGAGACCCCTGGGTTAGGGTATGGCTCAATTCCTGGAGGCAGTGGAAAATTGCCAATTGTCTACAACGTTGATGTCACTATGTATGGAGAAGCTGGGCTCACCTTCTGCAGGGGGTTGGAGCCATTCTGGGGCTCCTCAGGGAGCAGGATGAACATGCTCAGCTCATCACCCTTGTAGGGCATCTCCACTATCTGCAGGTCATACTCCTCAATATACTTAAATGGCAATACTTTTTGCAAATACATCATCTGAACAGGCTTGGTCTCCCTCTAGTGAAGACAAAAAATGAAATACATCAGGTTTGATTTAAATAATGTGTCATATATTTGCATAACAAATTTATTATTACAACACTAAACTTTACATCACCTTAAACTGTACAGCTCAGCAAAGACAGAATCTAAATACATACATTGTTCAAAGAGCAGGTGTTATAATGTTTAGTATAGCAGAATAGATTGCAGGTTCAAACCTCAGAAGAGGTCCTGTTGCTCTATTTAAGATGTGTACTTCACCCAACTGTTTGAACCTGCAATCTATGCACCCAACTGTTGGGAGTCCTATCTTACTGCCATCAGGTAAAAGATTCTCTAAAATCCATTTCAATGTTACACATACAGCTCTGGAAAAAAAATGAGACCATAGCACAATTTTTTGTTTAACTCATTTCTCAGTTTATGGGTGTGTGTCTCATTAATGGAGGGCTTCTTCCTTGCTTTATAAGACTTCAGTCCTGCTTCTAGGAGCCCAATACGAACTCTAGTAGTGCACTTAATGTTTCCCATTCCTTTTAAAGGTCACTTGATGTTAACTGATGAATCGGAAGACGACGTCTTCTCTGGCATTAGAAAGTCTCTTCCTCTCTTTACCTGGCTGGTTTCTGGTCATTCTCAGGGTCTCCTGTTTCACCTTGTTCTTGTGAGCTGCTGTCTTAGAAATTTTGAACCTGGAAATAACCTGCTGCTCAGACTTCTGCCAGCAGCACCAGGATTAAAAAAAATGTTTTTAAAAAAATAAATAAAAAAAATACAGTGGTCTCAATTTTTTCCCAGAGCTGCATTTATCCTGATGTAAGATATCACTATCGGAACTGCAGTTCATAATTGCACATGTGTATGTAAAGAAAAGGGATTTCACCTCATTGATTTTAAAGGGCATTTCCCTCGTTTTAAATCGATCAAACATATGTAGCCATTCTCCCTTAAAATACAGGGCATTGACAATAACCAGTGTTGCAGTGCTGTCAACTGCCAATGGATTCAAAATGTCCATAATTTTACCTAAAACAGAGAAACAAACTTTCAAAATTGCAGCTGAAAGAGACACCTAAAGTAAGAATGAAACACTGTAATCAAACAGAGACAAAAAAAGCTTATTAATCTTTTTTTCCACTTGTACATTGGCAGGTTAACGGCACCAAATCACTAATGTATCCACACCAGTGCTCTCTCACCATTGGTTTGGGCCTCCACCCACTGGTTTATCTGACACCGGGATTCCTCTGCTGCGCCTATGAAGTCCATTGGTTCCAGTTCAGCTTGGTAGAACTTCCATGTAGCGTCCAAGAACTCCTATTATAATTCAGAACAATCAGTCTTAATCTTTGTTGGGGATAACCACCTCACGAAGATGCTTATTAAGGTAAATAACATTTGAACGGCAACATCAGCTGATCAATAAAAATGCCTCACCTGTTATTTAACATTTTTTGGTTTTCTGTTTCCTAGTGTCTTGCACCTTTTATTATGTTCTACACACACTTTTGTGCCTAGTCTTTCTTATTGTTGTTAGCCCTTAGTATTTATTAATGCTTCCCAATTCTAGTGCTTGTTTATTGTAATCCACTTCACCTGTTCCTTGTTTACCCAATTCCTTTTGATTGTTTAATCTGATTATGATTTACACCTGTCCCTTGTTTGCCCTGATTCTCTGTGTGTATTTAATTGCCTACCTACTCTGTTTCTTAGTCAGTTAGTGGACTTGTGTGTATCTGGTTGCTTTGTTTTACCGTCCTAATCCTGTTCCCAGTGTTTTATTTTGTGGTTCCTTTATTTTGTTCCTTATCTTTTCTGGTGTGTTTTGTGAAACCCTCATGGTCCCTTTATTTACTGGTTTTACACCTTAGTGTTTGGATCTGTTAATAAACCTCTTTGTTTCTCAGAGCTGCTACATGGATTGTCACACTTATTCCACCTGTGCCTTGCCCCGCCATAACAGCAGGATCATCTCAAAGCAGCAACGCCTTTAGTCAGTTCTCAAATGCTGCTACTTATTTCCCTTTTTGATTGGACAGGAGGTCTGCAAGGCTCAGTATTGTGGAAGATGAAGGCAAAATGTAAAACCTGGAGTGTGCCTTACTTGCAGGAAGCTGAAGGTCTTTTCGCCATAGAGACGGTTGGCGAGTGTCAGCTGGTAAGGGGCATCAGGTTTGTCAATATCGGAAATAAACTTCTGTAGATCTGAGTGGAGGTCAGGGGTCATGTTGAAAGACAGAGCCTGAGGGAAAAATAGAGAGGAGTTGGGGCACAAGGTTAAATAAGGTTAATCTGGGGTAACAAATCCTCCTATGGTTAATATTACTTGGCCAGTGTTGATCTGATTGTTCATAACCAGTCTTTTCTCAGTTGGCATCGAAACAGGTTGAAGGATTACAGTGCATGAATGCTGCCCAATAGAAAAAACACACATGTTCCCAGTGGTGGAACTATAGGCAGTGCAGCTGCACTGGGGCCCACAGAAATGGGGGATGAGAAAAGAATCACCTTCTTCAAAACATTCACATTTCGTTGCTCTGCAGCCTTGAAATTGACACACACACACACACACACAATATTTTTCCAGCTGTCTTTACTCAATGCAGCTTATTACAGCGAAGTGAAAGATATAACAACAGTTCAGAAAAAAAAATAAACAGAATCACAGGGGTCGTTAAAGGATCACCCCCCTCCTAAAAAATATTGCAAACTTCATCAGGTGTAACTAATCGCCTTCTCCATTGCACATGAAGCTAATTGCTTCCACCTGTGATCAACTGTAATCATTCTGATGATCTCAGCATAAAAACAGCTATTCCTAGAGCGTTTCAGCGCTTGGAAGTGCAACTGAAAGCAAATAATCAACTATGGGTGGCAAGACACTGTCAAAAGATCTCAGGGATATAAAGCTGTGGACAGGCACAAGTAAGGAGAAACAAAAAGAAATTCAGGCTTCAGGCTTTTTCAACACTTAGGAGCATAGTAAAGTCCATAATCAAGACGTGGAAAGTGTTTGGTACTGCTAGGACCCTTCCCGGATCAGGCTGTCCCTCAAAACTGGATGGAAGAGTGAGGAGGAAACTGGTCAGAGAGGCTACCAAGAGGTCTATGGTACCTTTGAAGCAGTTACATGAATTTTTGTCAGAGTGTTCATTGTGTGCATGTGACAACATTACCTGCATTGTGAGGGAGTCCCGACTGAGGCACCTTACCTGCATTGTGAGGGAGTCCCGACTGAGGCACCTTACCTGCATTGTGAGGGAGCGTCAGTTACGGCCCTATGGCCATGTGGCGCGTTTCCCTGAGGGTGATCCGGCTCGCAGGATCCTCAATGCTGAGGACCCAAGAGGCTGGACCAGGCCAAGGGGATGCCCACGTAACACCTGGCTGTGGCAGATGGATGGCTGTTTCCGGAGGATGGGACGGGACCATATTTCTGCCTGGGGGATAACTGGCCGGGATCCTGAAAAGTTTCACTGTGTGTGGCTGCGACAACACGCTGCACCAGCGCATGCTCTCCAACTCCCAAACTGTTGCTATTATCTTTCACTTGGCTGTTCTAAGTTGCATTAAGTAAAAACAGTTGATTTTTTGTGTGTGTGTGTGTGTGCGCGTGGATGGTGTACATGGACGTATCCCAGTTTAGCCAACACTAAAGTTATTTTAAAAAACAGCACGATCACAGAAGCCAGGCCGCTAAACGGAAACAGCCGGACTCCCTACCTTCGCCATCTGAGCCGCGGTGTTCCCTTTAGCACCCAGGTAGACCATGGCAAATGCAGCGGTGATGCTCAGAGGGGCGAAGAAGATGTTGCCACTGGTGTTGGTCCCACACACCTCTCGGAAGAAGTCGAGGGCAAACTGTGCATTTCCACTGTTAACATTCTCCATAACTGTACAAAAACATGATAGACAATAAGGTGCCATTTTTTATATATTTTAAAATTAAGTAAAAAAAGATCAGGACCATGGCCTCTAACATAAAGATCCTTAGTACCCTTTCAGTCATACTTCTTTTTTGGTACACTATCCACAAGATTTTCTCCATTACTTTCATTACTTACTTTAATTACGTAGCTTTGGATTGGGATTAAAGTGTTTTTTTATACTTCTAAAATACTGAATTTTTTATCCATTTGAAAGCGGGGCAATACAATACTATTGTTTTTCATGGATAGAGTGGCAGTTATAGACCATTTCAACTTGGGGGGGCAGACTGGGGCCAGTTGTTCTGTTAGGGGGGGCAGATACCTTTGACCTTAATGTTCTCTTACACCAGATTGCCAGCATTAATAAAGAAGCAAAAGACAGTTTTGAAAACCGATAAATTATCTATGCAATGTTTTGCAGTCACATTTTACAGGTTTTACATATATGTAACTCACTCTGATTTCTTGTTTTTACTGCCTTGCTTCTACAAGCTTGATTATTTTTTTGTCATTAACTTCGCGCGCTTTTCACCAACTCAAGAAACTCGACCACCCAGCGCAGCCACGTATAGTCTGTCCAGAAAATGAGCTTACGTTTGTATTTCGCCTGTTACCAGCGCACAAAATTGTATCCCGCATATACAAATGTAAATAACAATAATAACTACAATAATAATAATTATTATTAAATGAACAATAATAATAATTGTTATTATTGTTATACATTTTCTTTCAGACCCAAGCAGCATACGTATTCGGTGGAGGGGTTGGGTGCATGTTGTTATGTTGTCACAGCGCACCCGCCCCCCAGAACTGTCCCTGCATTGATAAATACCCAAACTCAACCAAGGTGCATCAGAAAGATCGTTCAATGATGCGCTGCAGGGAAGATCAACCTAAAGCAGTAATACTTTTAAAAGTCAATGAAAATATAACTCACCAATTCAACGGGATGGTTTATTTTAAAAGTATTAACACTACCGCTATGACTAAGATACTATTAATAAAGATACTAAATGGTATGCTGGAAAGGTGTATTCTTCTTCGTCGCCTCTTCACCCGTGATATTGACTTTACGTACTCGTTCTATGAAATGGCTTTTCATAATTACATCGGTTACTTACCATATCGTCCCACCCACCACACCCAAAATGGGAAAAACGCATAGAAATAGGAACTATTCTGCACGCCTGTGCCGTTTGGGGATTCATTGAAAATGGCTCGTAAGAATATGCGGATTGATAGTGAAATATCGATATTTCTGATGACTTTAATATTTCATTTTGATAATTGATTCTAACTTTAAAACGTTAATTAAAAAAAGGAAAAAATTATTTAAATATTTAAATTTCATGGAGCAGGACATGAACTATTACGGGGTGGGTGGGGGGGGGGGGGGGGGGGGGGGGAGAAAAGGGAAGGCTTTCCGGGGCTTTCACGAACGTAGAGGAATGGGGAAAAAATTCTCTGTCAGGATTGGGCCAACATCGAACCTTATAGTATTATATAGACCGAATCTGATCCAAAAGAAAACCGCTGGCATCGCCCATCCCTGCTGGCTAGATATGAAGTAAGCAGCGAGATTTTCTCGGAATATGCATTGTTGTTTTTTCTTTTCTCTTTGGGTTTTATCCCACTTACACCAACCATCTACACTTAAATTCTTATTTTATTTTTGTATTTGGCAGTGACAAAACAATTACATAATCACATTAACACTGGGGACATACGGACATTACTTTATGAAGATATAATGTAATAAAACAGTATTAAACAGCCTGTACAGCCCATCCGAGACCAGGCAGTCACCCTTTCCCTGCAGCAGTGACATGCACAGACTTTGAAAGGGGCAGGTGCTCAAACAGGAGGGGGGCGTGGCCATCTGATACTTTTCGACGGTTGGGAGGGTCCCCCTTGGTAAATGTTCACCATTGGTTGGGGGGGCGGTTAACGTTATTAGGCAAAAGGGCAAGTGCTCAGGCACCTACTCCCCCCCACCCCATACACACACACACACACGTCTGCCCTGCAGTGTCGACTGTGCAAAGGTCTCAGGCCACTAAACTGGCATTAGACTAGAGGTGTTTCTTAATATATGTACTTGACCGTACGTGTATTCTCGTGTACTCATTTTACGTAATCTTCCATTGCCGAAGACAAATTCCAATACTCAAGAACAGAAGCACAGAAGGCAGTAAATCCCTGGATGTCATTCTTGCCCCACCCCAGTTTTCAAGCATACATCAGTTTCATCCTCGCCAAACGAGACCAATCCCATGATTCATTGCGCCCCGATTCGTTCGTGGAGGGTGAGTTAGCAAGACTGGCCTTGCCAAGCCCACAAGTGCGATCTTTGTGTTCTTGGCATTGAGAAACACCCCAGGACTTTTCCAAAAAAACATTTCCCATGAACTCCTCTGTGTGGGTTTCCTATGGATACGCTGGGTTCACCCCACAGTTCTTGTCACAAACCAAGCATTGAGAAAAAGTAAGTGCTGAGTCACAAACATTAGCTTAATAACCACTGAGTGCCTCAGAGTTGTGGGTGTGACCATGCAAACTGCCACTGAGCTGCAAGTGTGTCGCATTACTTCATGCAGCCCATGTGGCAGGAGTGTCAAACTCAGTCACTGAAATGGCCATATTAAAATCCACCAATGAATTTGCAGCCCAAACAAGGCTAATTAACAACAGGGGCAGTATTATCCCTCTGAGGGGGCGACGCCCCCTTACGACCCCCGTGGCGCCGGGCCTGGCAGGCAGTCAGATATGCCGACCGGGGCTGGAGAGAAGCAGTAAAGCTTCTTGCCAGCTAATCTGAGCGCAGAATAGGAGAATGACAGATTTGCAGGACACTGTGCATCAATCACAGGTGTCAGGAAGCTACTATCAATTTGCAAAAGACTCCCGGATCGTCTGGGGGAAGTGGGATGTGTCCAGGAAATCAAAACAACCAGCTTACAACTAAAATGGGGAAGAGGAAAAGTATAGTACAGATTATTTTTAGTTCGATTCATATAATGAATCAAATGAATACATATGTTTATGGGCAGAATTTGAATTCACGTGTAGATATTCAATACAGAAAACATTATGCAAATTGTGGCTATGAGTTGGTTACAGCTAATGCTGGTTACAGTCAGTCATAATCAGCAGTTTGAGAACATTTTGGTTTCCAAATAAATACCAGCACTGGATGGGGTAGCTGATGAGACCAAGACTCTTAAATTCTCCCCAAACAAGCCTGATGGGTTGAATGGCCTCCTCTCATTTGTAAATGTATAGGCCAGGCTGGTCAGTCCCCTAGGCAACACAGGCAGCCGCCCAGGGTGCCAACTTCCGAGTGGGCGCTGGCTTGCCAGCCAATTTCACTATTCATAGACCCAGTACTGGCTGTGGAGTATGAAGATAAAACAGTAGCAAAACTCGAGAGCTTGCTAATTTGAATGTGAGAACTTGTAAAATTAATATTTGTATTTTTAAGTTGAAATTTATACTCACAGCTCTGACAAGATACTTCGTGACCAACCTTTTTGTAATAGAATCATTACACTGTACCATTCGTGTGGGGTGGGTCACTTCTTGCTAATAATTAAATTTATTGTTATTATTATTGTTGTTGTTGCATTTAATGTGAATGCACTTATATTTTCTTTTTACAGTATCTTGTCTTGTTTTTTTATCAGTACTCACGGTGGAATGTTTAAAAACACTGATCATTAAAATGCAGATATTTTTCTTATTTTTCAGAATCTTTCATGTTATCTTGAAAAACATGCTTAATGCATTGTAAAAACTGTCATCTTCATAAACATAATAAACATTTAGGCAATTATTGTACTATGTAGCCTACATTTATTTAACAATCTAATTAACTAAAAATACATGACAAGGCACTTATATATTTTAACTTTGCAGTTATATATAACAGTCATGGGCGTCGCTAGGCCATTTTTAGGGGGGCTTTAGGACAATTTTTTTTTAACTTAACACATTGTTTGAATACATTTATTTTCTTACTTTACAAATTGCTGTTTTGATAAATGTGCTTAGATGTGTTTAGTACAGTATATCATCTTCTTGTTTTATCCGGTTCATTTTGTGTTTAAATGCTAAAAAAACATATTTAGGTGTAATTTTTTGGGAATGGGAACCAATTAATTGGTTTTCCATTATTTCTTATGGGGAAAATTCGATCAGAACTCGAACTTTTTAGGATTCGATCCGGAGTTCTGAACGGATTAAGTTCGAGTTGTTTAAATAAGTGCCCCTTAGGTTTTGTTATTCAAACACGTCAGAAGATGCATTGCCTTTAGTTTATAATAGTTCTTAATTGCAGTTTTAGATAAGAATTTTGAAACAAAGACAGTTTTCCCTGCTGTACTGAAATTTCACCAAACTGTGAACAGAAAACTGAGGGTTAAACTGAACTGAACTGTGAATTTTGAAGTATTTTAATTTGTTGTGCTGTGGTTTCATTTCATTTTTTATGTCGCTCATTGTGAAGCATTTTGGGTATGGCACTATGGTTGCTTTTGTAAATGTGCTACATAAATAAACTGCCATTGCCATTTTTGTGGAGCATTATACCCCTATTCCCAGGCCATTTTTATTAGAATCTCAAAATCATTTTGCAGGCTGATTTGTACACCATTACAATTGTACATTGTCCCCCATAGTTTAATGCTTAAAACACACTTTAAAGGACATGTTTGTAATATTTATGTTTATCCATGCTGTCACGTTGTAGCAAATAGCAAGTGGGCAAGTGCAGCGGGATCACAATTGCGAGCGAATGCAAAACTAAAAAAAATATCCCCCCAACCTCTTAGGGGCTCCGTAGCGGTAAGAACTGGACAAAAATCCGCAAATAAATAAAGTCACAAATGTAATGATCCACAAATACGCAGGATGTAATGTTTCATGTGTACAAATCGCTTTAAAATTTTCTGGATAAATTAAAGTAGCAGGTGTTATGGTGTTTAATATAGCAATATTCACAAAGGTTAAAAAAATAAATTTTTGTGGATTATCTTCTGGGGGGTTCAAATAAATTCCAATACAAGAGCCACGTCCCAAATAATAGCGTGCAACACTGCAAACAGTCATCCAAATAATGAAAAAAATGTTGCCGCAAAACAGTGTATTTTGCGACACCACGAAATAAACGATAGTATGAAAAGATAGACGTTTTTATTTCGCCATCCGATATATATCGTCATATCACACAGCACTATTGATATGTGTTTAGTATTTGTCTGGCCCAGGATGAATAAGACCCCCAACTTCTATTTGTGGGGTGAAATGTGGCTTCTTATTCAAATTAATGTGTACAGTTGCGTACCCATATTTCCATTTATATTTACACTATTGGGACATTTGTGAAATTCATATATGAACTAAACATAAGTGCCACAGATAATACGTTTTGTTCTTACATTATTTTGTACTTTCAAAATGTCTTTATAATAAACTGCAAAGCATGTGTGGCTGCCGGTTCCCCTCAAAAGGGAAACTGTGGATAAGAAGCCCTTAACCTGGGCAGAAAATGCATTGTTTGTACAGTAGGTCTTAGTGAAAGAGCACCAGTGTCAACGGGCATCAAATTAAAAAATGTACAGTATAATATCTTCAAATAACAGTAATACTAATAATAGGAATATGAGAACTCAAACACAGCATATAACTGATTCCAAAAAATAAATTTTATTTAAAAGTACAGTTTAAGAGCCAATGGCCGTGTGACCAAGAGCATATGAATTATTGAAATTTTCTTAGCAAAATGAAATGCAGAAAAAAATCTGGAGCCTTCTATTTCGCATACATGGTGCCCTCTACAGGATTTTGTCGGAACAGCACCCCCTATTTAATGTGGTGTTCTGTCGAGTTCAGCTACTTCGTCCAGTCCCCTAAAACCTAACCCCCAAACGGCGGAACTGCACATGCGCAAAAAGGCTCGATAGTCCATAGGGAGCTCAACTCCTTATAACACCGGTGAACACCTTGATATAATTCTTGAGTTTTTGTTGTTAAGGTGGACTGAAAGAGTCAAATGGCTTAAGATTAATTACAGCCCTGACGTCTGGCAGTCGGGGATTTACACACAGCACAAAACAAACCACCGTGTGCTGCGAATCTTCGCAGTTAAAGTATTAATAAAAAATCCATAGAGTGTCTTTGAGAATCGATACAGTATGACAAAACATAATATCGCGATAAATGTATCGTTAAATCTATATTTTAGGCAGATGAGCAATACACTAAATTTTCCATCAAGTGTGCTAAATATGTAAATAAGTGTGCAGTTTTAAATCAAAACCACATATAAAACATAATAACGACTCCTTGCCTTTCCCCTCCATCAAATGCCCCACACATCACTGATGGAATGGACCACGTTTTGCTGTGAATTCTGTGCAACGTCACGACCACAGCTCTCGCGTTACTTACAACCAAAAGAAAAGTATTGCTGCCTATTCAAAATCTTTAACAGTCTTTAACATGTCTATCTTGAAAATGACTGTGTACCTCAGGATAATCAGCTGGCTCCTGCCAAATGGGGCAGTCAGTATCCTGGTTGCTCCGGAAAACACCCCTGGTTCCATTAGCTATGGTAAGGATGGCAAAATGATGCCCAGATGAACTGAGCACTTGAAGAATTAAAGTCAGAATAGGGCTGTCCGGTCTTGTTGAATCTTGTATTTGGTTATAATTATCTTATTTTGGAAGTGTATGTCTTGGGATACTAAATAAGTATAAGGGAAGGATGGATTTTTTTAATGTAATAAATCAAGTTGTATTCTTGACATACCCAACAGAATAGAATAGAAACACTTTATTCATGCTTGTGGCAAAGTTCTCTTTTCACCTACCCCATCGTGCTCTCCATGAGACACACGTTGTGTGTGAATGGTATGTGTGCCCTGTGCTGGGTTGGTGCCCCATCCTGGTTTACTCCTTGCCGTGTGCCTATTGCTTCTGGGCTCTGGACTCCCGTGAAACAGCACAGGACAAATGGGTATGAAAAAATCATAATTGCCAACTCAATATATAAGGAAGAATATATTTTATCTATGGAACAATTTATTATTGACAATTGGAAATTATATATTTTGCCTTTTTATGTATAATTACAAGATCCACAAGGTAAGTTTCAGGTTATACATCTAAGTATCTGGGCATAATTTAATGTCAGTCAGTGTCAGAAATTGGATCAACACATTAAGCCACAATAATAAAGCTGGATTACAAATAATTAAAGCTAATTTGTGCACTATTAGAAAAAGTTTAATTACTCACAAAATCAAGTGTAGATTCTATGGTGATAGAAGCAATCAATATATGGAATATGGACTAATATTTTTGGCAGTACGTAAATATGAAATGGATCTCATGGAGAGGAAAATCGGCCAAAGAAGAGGATTGTCTTGGACGTGTTGTGTCTGATGAAGAAGAGGAAGGGGTGATCGGCCATGAATTTTTTCCCTATGATCAAACAACACAGCTTTATGGAGATTCCTGTGGCAGCTGCTGCCTCAGTTCCCTCCTCGTTCACGTCTATGAAGGACTTGTGAACAGCAGCGGAGATGAAGAGGCCGCCCTCCCTGTTTATGGCAGTCAGATCTGCCAGGTTCTCATCAAACGCATCCGTCATGCCCAGATGAGTCAGGGCTTCCTTCAGGTCATAGCTGTCTTCCAGCTTGAACTTTGGGAGGTACAAGTCAATGTAACCACCGCTGTCCATATTCTTCCGGTCTGTCCATTCCATTATCTTCTCCAGGGTCAGCTCTCTCTCCAGCTTTAACATGCAGACAGTCAACAAAAGATAAAACTTGGTTTTACATGAGCAGGAACTGTTGGAGACCTCTGATATGTTCAGGGCTTCATCTCAATAACTTAACCATGCTGCCTGACTGGTGTTTTATGATTCATGGTTAGGAGAAAGGAACATAAAGATAAATCACTATCTATGGAGAAGCTGGGGTCACCTTCTGTAGGGGGTTGGAGCCATTCTGGGGCCCCTCAGGGAGCAGGATGAACGTGCTCAGCTCATCACCCTTGTAGGGCATCTCCACTATCTGCAGGTCATACTCCTCAATATGCTTAAATGGCAATACTTTTTGCAAATACATCATCTGAACAGGCTTGGTCTCCCTCTAGTGAAGAGAAGGAAATGCACCAGGTTTGCATAACAACTTTATGATGCCTTAAACTGTACACCCTGCCTCACACTGTGTCTAAAGATTCCAGTTATCTAGCATATATACCTAGCATACATCATTCAAAGTAGCAGGTGTTATGGTGTTTAATATAGCAATATTCACAAAGGTTAAAAGTTCAAATTGCAGAAAGGGTGCTGTTGGTGGATCTGAGAATGCTTCACTGAACACCCAGCTGCTGGGAGCCGTGGCTTACTTACATTAGGTATTAGAATCTCTAATGTATTTTAAAAAAAATGGAGCAATCAAAGGTGTGACAGAACTCGTGTTGCAAAGTATCACTGTCTGAACCACTACTTGCGAGTATGGAAAATAGCAATTTCACCTCATTGATTTTAAAGGGCATTTCCCTCGTTTGAGATCGCCTGAATGCATGTTGCCATTCTCCCTTGAAATACAGGGCATTGACAAGAACCAGTGTTGTTGTGTCGTTAACTGCCGCTGGATCCAACATGTCTGTAATTTTACCTACAGAAGAGAAATTAACAACCAAAATGCCAGCTGAAAGACACCTAAAGTAAGGGAAATGATCAACCTGCAATCAGACAGGCTGACACCAAACCAGGAGGTAAAAATCCTTATTTATCTTTTATTTTTACTTGTACACTGGCAGGTTAGCTGCACCAAATCACTAATGTACCCACACCAGTGCTCTCTCACCATTGGTTTGGGCCTCCACCCACTGGTTGATTTGACAGCGGGATTCCTCTGCTGCGCCTATGAAGTCCACCGGCTCCAGTTCAGCTTGGTAGAACTTCCGTGTGGCGTCCAAGAACTCCTGTTATAATACAGAACAGTCAATGTTAATTTTTACTGGGGACAACCATATGACAGATATTTGTTAAGGTGAATAAAATTTGAATTACAGTAACATTTGGTCAATGAAAAGGCGGGCTCATCTTAAAGTAACAGTTTCATTGGTCAGTCCTCATATGCTGCTACTCTATCCCCCTTTTGATTGGGCAGGAGGTCTGGCAGCCTCAGTGTTGTGGAAGATGAAAGCAAAATGTACAACAATGAGTGTGACTCACTTTCAGGAAGCTGAAGGTCTTTTCGCCATAGAGACGGTTGGCGAGTGTCAGCTGGTAAGGGGCATCAGGTTTGTCAATATTGGAAATAAACTTCTGTAGATCTGAGTGGAGGTCAGGGGTCATGTTGAAAGATAGAGTCTGTGAGGAAAAAAAGAGACCAGCAGGGGCAAAGAGCAAAGGGTTAAATAAGGTTAATCTGGGTTAACAAGTCCTCCTGCTATGGTGACTGAATCTGTTCATAACCAGTCTTTTATCAGTTGGCTTCTAAAGCGGCTTACTGATTAGTCTGCGTATGAATGCTCCCTAATAGTAAAACACACTCAAACCCTACAAAGGTGAGATAATATGGAACTCTCAAAATGCTCGCACACCTACAGAGAAAAGGATTCCCACCTCCACTTCGTGTGTGTGGACTTTGCATGTCCCCCCGTGTCATGAGGGTTCCGTCCCACAGTCCAAATATATAATGCAAGGCCAGATGAATCTCTAGATTATGATCTGCAAAGGACTGATTTCCCATCCGGAATGATCCCCTGATTTTTTGTGACTGACTCTTAACTAGGGGTTGGGGGGCTTCAACAGTTCATCAACACTTCGTCACTGTACAATGAAAACCACGTATGTCCACTTGACTGCATGTCCACTTTGACTTTATTATAGATGCAATATGCCCATGCTCCTCTGTCTACTGATGTCATTTGACATCTAACTGACAAAATGGAAAGATGTTTCTTGACTTCATCTATTTAACTAGTATCTCTGTTGGATGTCAGAAGTATCCATCAATACCATGCATCCCCCACCCCGTGTTTGGAAGGGGCGTCAACCAGAGCAGCACGAATCTAGGGTAAAATATGAGTCACGATTTTTTTTTTCCACTCAAAACTGAGATCATAATTTTTTCCTCACGATTCTTGAGGAATATATTTCTCTCTTTATTATTCTTATACTCTGAGGATGAAACCCGATTGCTCTCTGCTGTCATGCTCCCTCACCTGGTCTCATTCACCAGAGTACTGACGCTGTCTGATTACCATGCATCACTATGCCCTGCTTTCCCCGACTGCTTTATATCCCTCTTGTGTGGTTAGGTATGAGTGTATCTCCTGCTCCAGACATTTTAAGCGCAGATGATTTGATCATATTTCAGCAAAGTGCGGGTAGCTTGACCGCAGTTAAAGAAACCATTTCATCTTCTATCTTGGACTTGTGAAATGCTGTTTGGTACACGTGGCGCTCTTGGTTTAATTTCGGGTAGGATTTGAGCCCATTTTGAACAGAAAGCTCCATCTAGTGAGGTCAGAAAATATAGCACATTGTTCCAGAAGCATCATTTTGGCCATCACTATGGTTTGGCAAGTGCTTGTCTCGTTCTGACGATAAAGAAAAGTTTATAACTACAATTAACCATCTGGTTTCTTCAATTTTAACTCAGAAGTAAAAGTCAGCCTTTAAACTGGAGAGAAACAATGACTTAAAATTTATTACGACAATTATCAGTGTCGACAGATATGAAAATTTTATTGTGATGACACTTTTGACCATATCGCCCAGCTCTAAGTTAAAGCACTGAATGTACGGAGTGTATCTGCCCAGCTGTCTTTGGGTAATAGCCTTCACCCCACGTTTAACTCCATTCATCACTGCTGCAACACCAAAACACTGACTCAAGATGTTTTCTGAGTGTGACAAGTGATCTAGAATTTCAGAGGCAATGTACTCAGCATCAAGCTGCTTCAGTTCAAGTAAACCTGCCAGGTGTTCCTCTGGTATTCCATTGCATACAAACATCACCATGACTGAAAGGTTTTGTTAATTGCACCTGTGCTTGGTGCCATCACATTTGATGCAGTAGCCTGTACATATCTGTTCTATGTTTCTTTAATGATCATTTTGGCAAGTGTGTCAGTTCATTCTGAATAGTTTTGGAAGTGTATTTGTATGTGTATTTTTTGGAACTCAATGTAATATGTCAGCCAATATTTTACCTTTTTCAAGTGTTTGAATAATTTCAGAAACAGACCAGCAGCCAGGCCATCAGAGCATTCCTCATCATTCATGTTTTCCTGATCGCCACGTACGGAAAGCTCATTCACTGTAAGAAATTTCACCACCTCTCCAATACTCTTAAATTAGTATTTGTTCTTTTCTACCTGTTGAGTGCCCCAACAGTCGTGCCCATTTCCTGTCGTGTTTTATATTCTTTCCAATTAGAGACAGCGTGTATGCATGCTTTTGTAGCCCACAATTGCATTCTAGTGCCACTTTCCAGGTACTAAATGCTGTTGACATCTTTGTCATGACATGCGGGGCTACTAAATACCAAACAAGGGAAGCAAAAGCAAGGATGTTTTTTGATGGAATATTCAAGCCAGGGTCTAGACTTATACCACATGGCAGAGAAACATCTCTCCCTACCACCGATTTCTTGCCACTGATAAATTTTTAAAACCGACTGGCGTGGGGATTGTCTGATCAAATCATTGGCAACACTGCTACCACTGCTAGTTGGACCAGCAGCATCATCACTGCAAGAAATATCAGTGGAACTAGAGTGAGAGTACGATCCACTAGGCTGAACATTAGTGGCTATCACACTATCTGTGGTGGCTTTTTTCAGCACCAGAAATCTATATACCTACTATATACATTTCTAGACCAGAAATGTTTCAAGTTCGTAAATTTAGGCTAAACTCCTGTGACTAGCTAACTAACTAGTGTGTTCAGCTACCCAATGCAGTTAGCTAGCAACCTATCAAAATGTCTTAATGTTTAGCTAGATAAATAACCACAAAGATGAAAAAAGAACAAAAATTGATACGAACAAAATGAGATGGAAAAATGGTTGCTGATATTATTTTCAGTTTATGTACAGGTAGCAAAGTCTGTTAGTAGATACACTTAAAACACATGTTATCATCTCCGTTCGCATGAATGGTGATGGCCTGCAGAGTCGCGAAATGGCGAAATGTCCTTGTGCTGTTACATTAGTACTGTTGGGTTTGCTGTACTTGGAAAAATGTGTTTTTAATTGTTTTTGATAAATCTGGCGATAAAGGTGCAGAACGGTGAATGTCTTTCTGATTTATTACAAGATTCATAAAAATACATTAACTTTACTCAATAACTACATATAAACACAAGTTTTATGTAAAAGTTCACCTTAACTCAATAATTACATGTAAACACACAAGGCTAATGTAAAACTTCACATTAACTCCATGTGCAAGACATAATGATCAAGTAATGTTAAGGTAAACCCTTATGTGTCTATTTAATTATTACCCAAAGTTTACACAGGAATTTACATTAAGTTTATTTAATTTACTTAAGTATACTCAACATGATAGAAACAAGACCCTTTACATTAAACTTATGTAATAAAATTACATGGAAAATTGTCATGTAATTAAAATACATAAAGTTCTTGGCATAATTATTTTTTTTGAGTGTAAGAAGATTCATATTTTTGTTAGGTTTATGCGCAAAACAAAGATACATTTTCTAATAGTTATTCATTATTGTATTGTATCCATATAATTTGCTGTCTATATATAATAGTCCCAAAATGTAATAAAAGATTCAAAGCGAACGGTTTAATGAAAAGTCAATTTGAACTAAAAAATGTTTTAATCACAGTTTAAAAATAATATATTCTGTATTGCTTTAAAGTGGTAACACAACATGCCGACAAATGACCATACTGCATCTTTAATATATGTGGCAATAAACACATATGTGATAACTAAAACTAATATACAGAGCGGCTTATTCAGGACCTCCACCCCCCGCCGCCGCAGCCGGTCTGTACTTGACAGGGCTGCCCCTCCTCTCTGATTCTGGTTTAATTCCTGGATGTAACCCACCTTAACCAATTACTATATGCTAATTTAGAAGACAGCAGGATCACAGAAGCCAGGCCGCTAGACGGAAACAGCCGGACTCTCTACCTTCGCCATCTGAGCCGCCGTGTTCCCTTTAGCGCCCAGGTAGACCATGGCGAACGCCGCGCTGATGCTCAGGGGGGAGAAGAAGATGTTGCCGCTGGTCAAACACACCTCTCGGTAGAAGTCGAGGGCGAACTGCGTGTTTGCGCTGCTAACATTCTCCATAACTGTACAGAAACATGATCGGCAATAAGGCGTCATTTTTTATATTTTAAAATTACTGAAATGAATTCCGTAAATTTGTCATCAGAATAAAAAAAAAACGACTTCAAACTTTCAAAAACTCAAATGTATGACTATTTGAAAGCTTGGCAATTTATACTAACGTTCTTCACGGATAAGCGATAAACAAACGTAAACGAATAAGGTCACAGAAATCCAGCCAAGGTGCAGCAGCAAAACCGCTCAATGTAGTGCTCTAGCAACGTTCAAATTGAAGGAATAACACTTTATAAAAGCTTGGAGCAATGAAACTGAAACTAACCAATTCAATGGTGTGTGTTTTTAAAGAAGTACAAACGCTACTACTATCGCTGAGATACACGCAGTGTGGAAAGCAATAAAAGTATATACTGTACTGCCTTAAGTCCAGCGATCCCTGGGATTTGATCGAAATTGGCTCGATATGCCCCGAGCAGCGGGTTTTAATAGGCGTAAATTTATTTCCTACGTTCCGGGAAATTCAAAACACTCGTGACCGGAAATTCAGCCCCCCCCCCCCCCCATGGACAATATTCACAATCCAAAGGTACTATCATGTACGGAGCCCCTAAAGTCCCATAAAGTGATTACTTTATCTTGTGCGGACAAGTTATTATCTTATTATCTATTAATTAAATTAGTTAATTATCTTAATTATCGTTGCACATAATGTATTTTGTGCACGAAAATGAGCGCTTGACACTTGGCGCCCCATACAATTAGAGCATCTCGTGTCTCATTTCATAAAGATTATCTTATTTGATTGTACAAACTGCAACTAGTTTGGTTAACAGTATAGCACAGAAAGCAACGCTGATAACGCAGCGGTAAATAGCGTTTGTGTCAGTCACAATTCTCATCCCATGCACTGCATGTGCAGTCGGAGCATAAGAACGAGTAAGAATCCAGCCAAAAAACGGTACCTGACCTGGCATTGAATTGGGTAAAACGTAAAGTAAGTTACTTAATAGTTACCAAAAACTCAGAATCATTCAGGTCATGAACAGTGCTGCCAGAACGTCCCAATTATTACCAAGAAGGGATTCAGTAAATCTCCTATATTTCTTCTATGGCTCTGTAGAAGAAGATCTTCTACTCGTATTTTATATGTGTTGTTTCTTTCCGGAAATTTAGGATGTGTTTATGACAGAGACAGGGTGCAGGAGAGTGACAGGGGCATCGTAGTGGACCCTGAGGTGAGGTAGGTCATTTTTCCACAATGAACGGCTTGACATTCATGGCGGAATCTCGGAAATGTATAATTTTAATAATTCCTGCACATTATGTGGGGCTTAGCGCACCTAGTGTGCCATATTAGTGAAGATGAATAACAGTAACATGGAAAGATAAAATTCACTTTCTTTATATATTATAACAGCAATAGTTTATGAAAAGAAACGAACTGTATACAGCGCGACTACAGAATTGCCTTATAAGCAGGGGCGGATTAACGCACAGGCTAGATATGGCTTAAGCCTAGGGGCCCCACGTGTGCCAGCCTGCAAGGGGGCCCCCATTGGCGCGGAGGGGGGCGGGGTTGGGGGGCCCACAGACTACTGTAGCCTAGGGGCCTCTGTGCACCTTAATCCGCCCCTGCTTATAAGGCGATGTGACGTCACACCCCTGACCCCGATATACCCGTCCCCCACATTGTTAATATGAAACCTACACTCCTGGTTTCAAGTAATGAAAAAAATTCCAAATAGGGAAAATTAAGCAACTGTGTTAAGGAATTAGGCAGTTAAGCATTCATTCATGACCTCTGACCCCTGCCTGCAGGTGTGCATAGCTTTAGCAGAGTCCCTGATTGGCAGAGACATCTGTGCCATGGTATCAGGTCAAGTCTCATTGGACATCATGGCGCATCTGCCTGAACTCGGGGACGCCTCTTATGCCCAGTACACACAGGTGGCAGCTAACACCAACAGCTACCGCCACTCTCAAGCTAGTAGATTTTAATTAAGCATCAACTGGCAATACATTTCCTAGGACTACAGCAAAGTCTTACCCAACTCTGTTCAATAACTTGCAGTGAACATTCAATACAATAGATAAATGGTGCCCAAGTTCAATAACACAATACAGTGATGGCTAGATCAAGATGCCAAGTTGCAGGCTTTTCTGCAGAGATGTAGGGAAAGGAACATGCAATTAAAGAATTAGAGATTAGATTGCCAGATTGGCCTATGGGCATACAGTCCCTTATATTAGACATATTGTTACCTCAGTTGGTTGCAAAGTTGATTCAGAGAAAAATTGTGCTATCTGACAAATGCCCTGACCAAAAGATGTGAAGGGATTTGAAAGGTTTTTAGGAATAGTGAACTACCTTTCAAAAGTCTGTGAGCACCTGGCAGATGACTGAAATCTCATGGTAGCTCATCCTTAAGGACTCAGGCTTTGCTGTGTAGATTCGGTTCTGTAGTGGTTTTTTCTACCCGTTACACAAACCTTGCATGCTTGAGTTATGTTATGATTTTTTTTAATCCTGTGAGCGGCAAATATTCTAGGTCTCATTGCACTGATTATGATGTATTTACACTGTAATCAGTTTTATTTGTTAATCACCCTTGTTAATTTTGCATTATTGGTATATTATTGGATATTTATCAATCACAAGTGGTTATGTTTCTGTTGATATTCCTGTGCCCATCCCTTTCCCCATCCATCCATCCATCCACCCACCCCACTAACCAATCTATACTACAGCAAATTTATGCCTGTTGATCCACCTCCCAGGAATACTTTTAAAATGTTGGTATCTCAAGCTAGCAGTTGGTATTTTGTAAGTAAAATATTTTTTTAAATGTAGAGTCAATGGGTGGATTACTGGAAACACTACAGTTGACTGACTGACACTCTTCACAGGGCTTGTAAAAGAATAATTTCCCATGAACTCAACTGTGTGGGTTTCCTCTGGATATGCTGAGTTCACCCCACAGTCCTTGTCACAAGCCAAGCATGCCCCCTGCTTCGAGAAAAAAATTATTAATTTTATTAATTACTGACAATTGGTAAGGATACATAATTTATTTTGCTTTTTATGTACAATTACAAGTTCCACAAGGTAAGTATCAGATTATACATTTAAGGCACAATTAAATGTCAGTCCGTGTGAGAAATTGGATCAAGACATTAAGCCACAAAGAAGAAGCCCAAGAAAGTTGAATTGCAAAAAATGAAAGCTAATTGGTTCACTATTAGAAAAACACTTTAATTACTGATGAAAATAAAAAATCAAGTGTAGATTCTTTCTATATTGATAGAATCAATCAATATATAGAATGAAGACTAATATTTTTGGCAAAAAGCGAAGAGGAAATGGATCTCATGGAGAGGAAAATCGGCCAAAGAAGAGGATTGTCTTGGACGTGTTGTGTCTGATGAGGAAGAGGAAGGGGTGATCGGCCATGAATTTTTTCCCTATGATCAAACAACACAGCTGTATGGAGATTCCTGTGGCAGCTGCTGCCTCAGTTCCCTCCTCGTTCACGTCTATGAAGGACTTGTGAACAGCAGCGGAGACGAAGAGGCCGCCCTCCCTGTTTATGGCAGTCAGATCTGCCAGTTTCTCATCAAACACATCCGTCATGCCCAGATGAGCCAGGGCTTTCTTCAGGTCATAACTGTCTTCCAGCTTGAATTTTGGGAGGTATAAGTCAATGTAACCACCGCTGTCCATATTCTTCCGGTCTGTCCATTCATTTATCTTCTCCAGGGTCAGCTCTTTCTCCAGCTTTAACATGCAGACAGTCAACAAAAGACAAAACTTGCTTTTACATGAGCAGGAAGTTTTGGAGACCTCTGAGATGTTCAGAGAGTTAACCATGCTGCCTGACTAGTGTTTTATGATTCACGGATAGGAGAAAGGAACATGAAGATAAATCACTAGATAGTTTAATGTAAAAATGAAGAGAATTTGGAGCAAATATCCATTTCTCAGGTTAAGAAGATGTTACTGGGTGGACTGTGACTACAACGTTGATGTCACTATGTATGGAGAAGCTGGGCTCACCTTCTGCAGGGGGTTGGAGCCATTCTGGGGCTCCTCAGGGAGCAGGATGAACATGCTCAGCTCATCACCCATATAGGGCATCTCCACTATCTGCAGGCCAAACTCCTCAATATGCTTAAATGGCAATACTTTTTGCAAATACATCATCTGAACAGGCTTGGTCTCCCTCTAGTGAAGACAAAAGGAAATGCACCAGGTTTGATTTAAATGATGTCACATAATACAACAGTTTCATGACGCCCACACTGTATCTAAAGACTCCAGTTAGCATACATAGTTGATAGTGACAGGTGTTATAGTGCAAGGTAACTGTATGACTGTGTCAGCCTCACTCTCAGTCGTGCTGAACAACTTGGGTGCACATTTTACATTTTATTTATTTAGCACTTTTATCCAAAGCAAAATACATTATTGGAGAAAGACGGGTCAACAATTCCTGGAGTAATTGGGAGTTAAGGACCCAATAGTGGAATCACTCTGCCTATTCTAGGATTTGAACCAGTAACCATCTAAACAGAAGTATAGTGTTCTAACCCACTGAGCTACACCTTGGAGGAAGGCCATCCCTGCTCCCAGTGATCCCAGTGCTCAGTCAATCCACGGCTGATGTGTCCAGTGCACATAAGGTTGCTGAACCATACACCAGGACAGCAAGGTGAGAGATATGGTCATGCTGAAAAGTCCAAAACTCCTCAAAACCAGTTTAGCAGTGTACCTAAAGTGCTTTAGCCAGTTGTAGTATGATAAACTGCCAGCAGAGGGCACATGACAACATGCAGAAAAAAGCAAATCTGCGAAGTACTGTATAACGTGATCTGACTGCAGAAGTCCATAGAGGACACACTGGGCATTTTTTTCTTCCCGTTGTCTTGGAATCACAACGCATTTTTCTTGTGATCTCGAGATAAAGTTAATTATTAAGTTAATTAAATTTTATTTTCACCCGTGATCTCGTGACAGGTTTAGCAGCTTAGTTGGCTACAAATCATCATCATGGACCACTATATTTGATTATACTTTGATCATGGACTGACACAAGCTAAATAGCAGTATGTCTGTCACTGCTAGACAATTATATTTGTGTTTGTCCCTTGAGAAAAAAAGACGATTAAATCACAGCTTTGAATTGATTTTCCTATAAAAGGGAACTTTGAGTTGTGACTTACATTAGGCCTTAGAATCTGAAATGTATATTTAAAAATGGAGCAATCAAAGGAGTGACAGAAGATGTATTGCAAAATATCACTGACTGAACCACATGTCATTGCATATAAGTAAGTAAAAAGAGATTTTACCTCATTGATTTTAAAAGGCATTTCCCTTGTGTCATACTGATCAAAGCTGTGCAACCAATCTCCTTTGAAGTACAGGGCATTGACAATAACCAGTTTTGTTGTGTTATTTATTGCAGATGGCTTCAAAATGTCCATAATTTTACCTACAAAAGGGAAAGAACAACCAAAATGCCAGCTGAAAGACACCTAAAGTAAGAGAAATTATCAACCCGCAATCAGACAAGCTGACACCAAACCAGGAGGTAAAAATCCTTATTTATCTTTTATTTTTACTTGTACACTGGCAGGTTAGCTGCACCAAATCACTAATGTACCCACACCAGTGCTCTCTCACCATTGGTTTGGGCCTCCACCCACTGGTTGATTTGACAGCGGGATTCCTCTGCTGCGCCTATGAAGTCCACCGGCTCCAGTTCAGCTTGGTAGAACTTCCGTGTCGCGTCCAAGAACTCCTGTAATAATTCAGAAAAGTCAATGTTAATTTTTACTGGGGACAACCATATGACAAAGATAATTGTTAAGGTGAATAAAATTTGAATTACAGTAACATTTCGTCAATGAAAATGCAGGATCATCTTAAAGCAGCAGTATCATTGGTCAGTTCTCATATGCTGCTACTCTTTCCCACTTTTGATTGGGCAGGATGTCTGGCAGCCTCAGTGTTGTGGAAGATGAAAGCAAAATGTACAACAGTGAGTGTGACTCACTTTCAGGAAGCTGAAGGTCTTTTCGCCATAGAGACGGTTGGCGAGTGTCAGCAGATAAGGGGCATCAGGTTTGTCAATATTGGAAATAAACTTCTGTAGATCTGAGTGGAGATCAGGGGTCATGTTGAAAGATAGAGTCTGTGAGGAAAAAAAGAGACCAGCAGGGGCAAAGAGCAAAGGGTTAAATAAGGTTAATCTGGGTTAACAAGTCCTCCTGCTATGGTGACTGAATCTGTTCATAACCAGTCTTTTATCAGTTAGCTTCTAAATCGGCTTACTGATTAGTCTGCGTATGAATGCTCCCTAATAGTAAAACACACTCAAACCCTACAAAGGTGAGAGAATATGGAACTCTCAAAATGTGACCTCACACCTACAGAGAAAAGGATTCCCACCTCCACTTCATGTGTGTGGACTTTGCATGCCCCCCCCACCCCCCCCCCGTGTCATGAGGGTTCCGTCCAACAGTCCAAATATATAATGCAAGACCAGATGAATCTCCAAGACTCCAAGAGCTTTCTAATGGTGACATTAGTGATATTTTAATTGCTGATCAAAAATTTCACTTTGGATTCAAAGTCAGCGGCACGGTGGCACAGTGCTTAGCGCTGCTGCCTCACAGCAAGAAGGTCCTGGGTTCGGCTCTCGGTCCTTTCTGTGTGGAGTTTGCACGCTCTCCCTGTGTTCAAGTGGGGTTTCGCCGGGGGCTCCGGTTTCCTCCCACGGTCCAGAAGCGTGCAGGATAGGTTGGTTGGTGAATCTAAATTGGCCCTGTAGTTGTGTGAGTGAGTGCGGTGTGTTGGTGACTGCCCAGGGTTGGTTCCTGCCTGTGCCAATTGTTCCCGGGATTGTGCAAAGGTGCAAAGTGCCAGCACAGAACAGAATTATAACCTCACAGTCGATTTACTGAGCCTTGATGGTAAACAACTGCAATCAATTGACAAATCATTCAAATGATTAACAAAAACAAACTGCAAAATCTGTGTAGAATACTTGTTAGCTAGGCAGGTAAAACACTTACAATGTGATTTATCTCATGCAGGATTAGTTGTCTCCCATCTAATAAAAAACGCCCCAAATCTTAGCAAGAGATTCAAAGTGAATGATTTAAACCGCAGTTAAGTTAGCCTCATATTCGATATTCAGTTTTCTAGCTTCAATAACTTTTCATGGAAGGTGGGGCGTTTTTAGTGATAAAATCGTGTTGTCCAGTCCACAGACAACGATGCACACCGATTATTTTTTCGCTTCAAACCATTTTGTGATTTGTGCAAAATCGTGTTAATAGCTAATAAAATAGGTCCTGTCAGCTGTAATGACATGGTTGGTTAGCATTTTGGGCTCATGGCGACTGTTGCACACCCCTTTGTTTCCCAGATTGCTTTACGTACGATTTTTAATTAATTTTTGAATGTTCGAATGTATCTGTATAATGTGCAATGGGACAATACATGAATGGGTTAATAACTTTAAAACTAGACGAGACAGGCACATCTAGTGAAGTGTGCTTTGATCAGTGGACTACACGGAACAATGCACACCCCTTGGATTTTCAGATTATTTTTGTCTGTAATAGTTATTAATTATTGTATTGCATCCATTTAAAGTGCAACACACTAAAGGGTTAATAGCTCTGGAACAAAATGGGACAGCCATGTCCCATGAAGTATGCCTTGATCAGAGGACTCTGGGGGACAATGCACACCCCTTGCATTTTCAGAATAACTATCTCTCTAACAGTTATTAATTAATACATTGTATGCATATTACATGGCATAGGGGCAATGCACTAAAGGGTTAATAGCCCTGGAACAAAATGGGACAGCCATTTCCCATGAAGTGTGCCTTGATCAGTGGACTCTGGGGGACAATGCACACCCCTTGCCTTTTCAGATTATTTGTGTCTGTAATAGTTATTTGTTTATATATTGCATCCACTTAAAGTGCAATGGGGCAACACACTAAAGGGGTAATAGCTCTGAAACAAAATGGGACAGCCATGTCCAATTGAGTGTGCTTTCATCAGTGGAGTCTGGGGGACAATGGACACCCCTTGGATTTTCAAGATCACTATCTGTCTAGCAGTTATTAATTATTACATCGCATCCATATTACATGCCATTGCTCCATTTCATACATATTGACAGTTAATTGATAACACAAATTTATTCATAAGTAAGTTGTAAAGTGTGATTTAGGCAGTGCACCGTGGGACAAAGCAAATGTATCGCAGCTGAACTGCTTGATTATGTGTTTCGTCACATTTAATACATTAGCATTAAGCATTTATCCATTGAACAAAAAAGAAAACAATAATTAAGCCACCATTTGAATACTGGCTTCTTATATACAAAAATAATTACTCTCCTTATAAAAATTAACTTGGAATAATGAACACATCAAATTTAAAAATTAATACTTTTTTTTACACAAAAGAGTTAACAATAACATTCTATTAATCTCCCCTGCTGATCAATTGAGAAATAAACTTCTGTAGATCTGAGTGGAGATCAGGGGTCATGTTGAAAGATAGAGTCTGTGAGGAAAAAAAGAGACTTGGAATAATGAACACATCAAATTTAAAAATTAATACTTTTTTTTACACAAAAGAGTTAACAATAACATTCTATTAATCTCCCCTGCTGATCAATTGAGAGGGGCAACTTCAGTGAAAGTTATTGACGCTACAAAACTGAATATCGAATATGAGGCTAACTTAACCGCGGTTTAAATCATTCACTTTGAAGATTTGGGACGTTTTTTATTAGATGGGAGACAACTAATCCTGCATGAGATAAATAAACTTAACCGCGGTATGATTTAATAAAAAGCAAAGTTTTTTTTCCTTATCAGCTTTAACGTTAATTATCATTAGCAGCTCTCATTACACATTAAATTCTCGAGTGACGCATTCCTACATGACGCCTTTATTTCTGTATCGTTTTTGTATTCTGACTTATTTCACTTACTGCTGCCAAACCACTTTCTAGATAGTCTCTGCTAGAGGTAAGACCTGTGTAAAAAGCAATTCCAGAATAACTTGACATTTTAATGCATTTTCACAGGGACATTACGAATAAATAAGCAAAAATATTACTTGCAGGGTGTGGTGACATTTTGATGAAGTTTCAGTTAGGCCTACGTGATACGTTTTTTAAAAATCTGATGCAATTTAACTACGATATGTGCAATACCCATATAAAAAACTTTTTAATCACAAGTTTTAAAAAAAATGCACTGTATTGCTTTAAAGTGGCAACGAAACATGCCGAAAAATGAGCATACTGCATCTTTCATACATGTGACCATAAACACGTGTGATAACTAATAAACTAATATACAGAGCGTCTTATTCAGTAACTCCACCCCCTGCCGCCGCAGCCGATCTGTAACTGACAGGGCTGCCCCTCCTCTCTGATTCTGATTTAATTCCTGGATGTAACCCAGTTTAGCCATTACTAACAGAAGCCAGGCCGCTAAACGGAAACAGCCGGACTCCCTACCTTCGCCATCTGAGCCGCGGTGTTCCCTTTAGCACCCAGGTAGACCATAGCAAACGCCGCGCTGATGCTCAGGGGGGAGAAGAAGATGTTGCCGCTGGTCCCACACACCTCTCGGTAGAAGTCGAGGGCGAACTGCGTGTTTGCGCTGCTAACATTCTCCATAACTGTACAGAAACATGATCGGCAATAAGGTGTAATTTTCCACATTTTAAAATTACTGAAATTAATTCCGTAAATTCGTCTTGAGATTAAAAAAGTTTTTTCATACTTTGAAAAACTCAAATGTATGACTATTTGAAAGCATGTCGATTTATACTATCATTCTTCACGAATAAGCGATAAACAAACGTAAACGAATAAGGTCAGAGAAACTCCAAGGTGCAGCAGCAATTAAAACCGCGCTTAAGGAGCGTTCAAATCAAAGGAATAACACTTTATAAAAGCTTGGTGCAAAGAAACCGAAACCAACCAATTTAATGGTATGTTTTTAAATATATAAACACTGCTACCATCGCTGAGATACAAATAACTAATAAAATAATTAAATAAGTCGACAAGGGTAATATTGTATGAAATACTGGAAAAGTCTCTATGAATAACATGTACATCCGCTTTGCTTCACTTACTTTCCTTTTTACAAGTCATATGATATTAATTTAACGGCCCATGTCTGTATAGCCCACCCCGTCACACCCAGCGGGGAAAGCAATAAAAGTACATACTGTACCGTCCTACGTTCCCTGGGATTTGACCGAAACTGATTCTGTAGTCTATACGCACTGAGCGTCTCTACTGAAAATGTAACTTCCGCTACTACGCATGCGCACGCTTACGACTTCTGCGAGAATGCGTGCTATTTTTAAGGCACCGCGTCACATTACATCGTCTGTTGATTTTTGATGAGAACGTCGACAGCGAGAGGAAAGAAAAGATTTAACCGGATAATGATGGAGACCGACTTTAACTCCACTTTAAAATATTTTATTTCGCACAGGGCATTAATGCCCAATGTGCCTCAGAAAGAATGACGTAAAATACGGCGTATGGCCGTCAATTTTACAGTCAAAGGTGACATTAATGTTTTTCTCTATGTGCTAAATGAAATTACTATTATGTATTACACCCTGTTCGATGACGCGGCTGAATTTGACTACTTATTCGCAGCTCCTTATTCGGATTTTCCGGTCCACCTTAAATGCTTCGCAGCCCAATGCAATGACGCGATTGTGCCTATAGGGGGACCATTTTAATACCTTAAACCTCTCTGTGCCAGGCAAATATCAACTTCTCAGTACAGATCAGGTACCCAACTATATAGAAAAAGTGACATTGTCCTGGCCCAGACTGATTTAATGCTTTAAAAATAAGATGAAACAAGAAATGTCATACTATAGTGCACAAAGGTGTGAATGAGAAGCCAGGTTTCCAGATTTTATTTGAGTATTGAATTGTACCATATATTTTTTATAACATTACTATTTAAGACAGTGAAGTTAACTAAACATTGAAGCAGATTACTTACATTATTCAAACAGGTTAAATTACAACTTTAAAATATACTTAAAATGCAAGTATCTGAAGCACTGCTTAATTCCAATAATGTTAGTAGTTCTAATTCGTTTCATCCACTCCCTATACACAGAAAACAATATTTCGGTCATTTTTTCAACTTATACAATTCAATTATAAGAAATAAGTACAGGAACAACGGACAGGTAAAGAATTTTGGTTCATGAATAAAGAACTTATTTTAAAAAAAATGGATTAGAATATGGGTACAGAAAATTGATATACACACCAATTTCGTTACGTTTTCTAAAGAAAATGCATCTGTTCAGCAATACCATTGGGAAACACCTTACGTAAGATTACTGTCAGGCACTAAAAGCAACGCGCACGCAGATGGAACTATTACAATAGGCAAAGCAAAACGGTTTAAACGCCACAATAAAGTGACGGCTGAACTACAAATATAAACATCGACGACTTATCTCACAATACGTGATCAATGCATGATGATACACAACGTCCCCACACTAAATCACGCAATCACGGTCTGCCGCAAAATGTGAATACATGCGCATTATCGAGACTGTGGAAGTGTACATTACGCATGCGTAATACAACGGCATGAACTATACGTAATAAAGAAGTGGCGTAAAATGTGGTTTCGTGGACACATGCGTGATGAATGTGCGCATGCGTAGTAGCGGAAGTTACTTTTTTTTTTTTTTTTGCCCACCACCACCACCCCCTCTTCGGAGGACAACTTTATGTTTAATTACAACTTAATTAATTGACTCAGACAACCGAGCGCGCGCTGTATCATTTTCCCTGTCAATCAACTTTTTAATGAATAAATGTATTTGAATAAATCGCGATAGAGTGAAGCGCGGAAAATAGTGAAAGTCAAAGCGCGAAATGGCGAGGGACGACTGTTTATATATTTTTTGATTTCTTCATCTGTAACTGGCAAAGGCAACATTTTGGCATCTTCTGAAGTCAATCTAGCCAGAATAATCGAGTTACTGCCATATAATTTGGTTGTGTTAACATCGTCTTTATCCGGGCAGTCCTGTTGGACTAAGCTTTCTGTAGCTGAAAAGCCATCAAATGGCTTGTTCTATTTCCCATTTATAATAATTCCTGTTTATGAATTCCAATGCTCCCTCTGTTTTGTAAGTTAACAGGTCATCCAGTTTTTGCCTATACAGACGCTGCTCTACTTACGAACTTTCAACTTACGAACTTTCAGACATACGAACGAAGAGGACTTTAAGTCCAAATTGCATTCATTGGGCTCCCGTTTCCTGTCCGCGACATCAATTTTTTTTCCTGCGCGCCAGTTCCGCCTAGTACGACTTCTGGCCGCTACTCCCGCCGCGCAGCTGCATAACGTGCGTACTCACGTCATCCTAGTTCTTTGTACTTGCGTATACCCTTAAAATGATGTTGAATAATGACTTACGAACATTTCAATTTAAAAACGGCCATTCCGAACGTATCTCATTCGTAAGTAGAGGAGTGTCCCCAGACAGTAAAAGGTAACTGTGCCAGATCTGGGATCGAATTTGGTGCAGATCCGCAAAACGGGTCTGCGCCGGGGTCTTTCTTTCCAACGGCCCAATACCGGCATGGATTTGGATTGGGGATCAGGTACAGACCTTGGCCGGTACTGGCCCGATACAGTTATTAATGCTATGATATTTGGTGTGGATCTGGCTCAGATCCGTGACTCAAACTTTACATCTGGGGCTCAACTCATCTGGCCCTGGTCTGTGATTGGTGATTAATTTTTTCAGCTACACATGGGCCAGACATGGCCCAAATAAATCCCCACACATTTCTCATCTTCAAAACAGTTTATTTTATTTATTTATTTTACATTTCTGAATCTCAATCTCATCCAGAGAACACATAACATTTTTTATTTGTCATTACAAAAATTCTAGTCATATGAAAAATGTAAGCAAGCTTGTGACAAGCTTGCGTGGAATATCAATTGTATTTATTAAAAAATAATGCATCATGCAATAATAAAAAAAAAAAAAAAACGAATTTACGTGTGTGCGGAGACCAAGTGTCAAATAGCAAGACATTGAAAATAACAGTCAACTTACATGATAGTTTGGATGGTTAAAGGAAAACAGGTGATCAGCAAAAGTTGGAGCCAGTGGAACCGGGTATAGGTCTGAACATAAAAAGTAAATTTATTTTACTAATCTCTGAATATACATTGATCTATGTTTGTGTGTGTGTGGTGGTATCTTACTTGGTCTGTCACTGAAGAGTAGAAAGCAGCATGTCAAAGTAAACTGGGAATACAGTTTTCAGACTATGCGATAGAGGAGGAAAGGAATTCAACATTTGTGCTGGATGATACTGGCCTATAGAGAGTAATTGCTAAATCTTAATGCGTTATTCGACAGGGCATCAAGCAACAAATTTCAAAATCAGGGTACAGGTGCATTCTGCGTCTCAAAATGTGACTATGTATGTGATATAGCTGGTTACCTGCGAGAGATGATAGGCGGCTCAACTTGACCAGCATCAGCAGAGGGAATGGAACAAAACCTATGGAGCACAGTTCAAAGAAATAGGAGACATTTAACTACTCAACAAAAAAAAAACTCAGTAACACTGCTGCAAAAATGAGAATCTGAATTTGAAATGAACAACAAGTAAGAAACTGAAAAAAGGGGGAAAAATGCACTTAATGTTTCACCGCATAGATAAAATACACTTCAAATCTAAACATATTTGTTCAAACATTATCAAAATTAAATCTGAAAAAGATTTTATGCTAACACTAGCAACAAACGTTGTGCAAACATTTAACTAAATGAAGTTTGCTGATTTATCCAAAAACCGTGTGAACAGGGTCTCATCAACTGGGCCTGCTAAATTTAAGCAACTTTAAGTAACGTTTGCATGCTAACCAGATGAATGAACTGGAAGACACAAACAGGCTGGAAATTAGCTTAAATATTATTTACTGCCAAGTTGGCGACACTGAACTCAAAATTAGAATTTTACGCAGACGTACAAAAATATTGCCCGCATCTCATTGCACATAACATCCACGCGAACGGAGATATTCACCAATTTTGATAACAGGCTTTCACCACAATCGCCAATTCTTACTTTAAGCCTACTTTCGCATGTTTTTTAATCGCAAGGATGTAACTATCAGCTATATGTCAATCTGATGTCAATCTTAATATAGTTTTATAATGCACTTACCAAGAACCACAAGCAGGTCTTCACTGGTTGTTGTGTGACTCTTCAGTTACCTCTTACTGAGGCACGTACACGCGCATCTGCGAGATTTAAAAAAGCGCGGGTCCGGTCTGCGCTGCTGCTCCGGATCAGATACGGATCTTTCTGACGGACTGTCAGTCAGAGGTTGCGGACAAATATGCTGCAAAGCTGGCGCAGAGGTGCATAGTGAGTGTGACTGCTACGCGAATCTGGTGATTCGAAAACGGATCCGGCACAGAGGGAATTGCTGTCTGGGTCTGTAGTTTTTGTTTGTTTGTCGATGCTCTTTATTTTATTTTATTTTATTTATTTATCCTTTACTTTACCAGGAAGGTTCCATTGAGATACAATATCGCTTCTTCCAGGATGTCCTGGCCAAGATGTCAGCAAATAAGAAAAAACACAAAAGTTTCTTATACATACATACAGAGATGATTAATATGAACACAGACTAAAACACATACAAACACTCAAACTATACATAGATGTCACGATCGGCACAGGGAAGCAGGTGAAGGGAGCCGTGGAAACGAATGAAACGAAGGAATTTATTGCAGGCTAACACACTCGATGACAACATGCAACGTTAATGACCGGACTGGGGAAACAAATACTAAATACATTGAACTAATGACAGCAATAGGAAACAGCAGGTGACTATAGAGAGTACCATGTGTAGCTGCATCACAGCGTGGTACGGGACTATAGAGAGTACCATATGCCTGATGCACTCATTCTCTTTTTAATTTTAAATGTTCTTTTTCTAATAGATGGGTCTCTTGGATCATTGCTGTTGAACAGTACCCTGTGTAACTGCATCACGGCTCGGTACGGGACTATAGAGAGTACCCTATTTAGCTACATCACGGCTCGGTACGGGACTATAGAGAGTACCCTATGTAGCTACATCACGGCTCGGTACGGGACTATAGAGAGTACCCTATGTAGCTACATCACGGCTCGGTACGGGACTATAGAGAGTACCCTATGTAGCTACATCACGGCTCGGTACAGGACTATAGAGAGTACCCTATGTAGGTGCATCGCAGTGTGGTACGGGACTATAGAGAGTACCCTATGTAGCTACATCACGGCTCGGTACGGGACTATAGAGAGTATCCTACGTAGCTACATCACGGTTCGGTACGGGACTATAGAGAGTACCCTATGTAGGTGCATCGCAGTGTGGTACGGGACTATACAGAGTATCCTACGTAGCTACATCACGGTTCGGTACGGGACTATAGAGAGTACCCTATGTAGCTACATCACGGCTCGGTACGGGACTATAGAGAGTACCCTATGTAGCTACATCACGGCTCGGTACGGGACTATAGAGAGTACCCTATGTAGCTACATCAAGGCTCGGTACGGGACTATAGAGAGTACCCTATGTAGCTACATCACGGCTCGGTACGGGACTATAGAGAGTACCCTATGTAGCTACATCACGGCTCGGTACGGGACTATAGAGAGTACCCTATGTAGCTACATCACGGCTCGGTACGGGACTATAGAGAGTACCCTATGTAGCTACATCACGGCTCGGTACGGGACTATAGAGAGTACCCTATGTAGCTACATCACGGCTCGGTACGGGACTATAGAGAGTACCCTATGTAGCTACATCACGGCTCGGTACGGGACTATAGAGAGTACCCTATGTAGCTACATCACGGCTCGGTACGGGACTATAGAGAGTACCCTATGTAGCTACATCACGGCTCGGTACGGGACTATAGAGAGTACCCTATGTAGCTACATCACGGCTCGGTACGGGACTATAGAGAGTACCCTATGTAGCTACATCACGGCTCGGTACGGGACTATAGAGAGTACCCTATGTAGCTACATCACGGCTCGGTACGGGACTATAGAGAGTACCCTATGTAGCTACATCACGTCTCGGTACGGGACTATAGAGAGTACCCTATGTAGCTACATCACGGCTCGGTACGGGACTATAGAGAGTACCCTATGTAGGTGCATCACGGCTCGGTACGGGACTATAGAGAGTACCCTATGTAGCTACATCACGGCTCGGTACGGGACTATAGAGAGTACCCTATGTAGCTACATCACGTCTCGGTACGGGACTATAGAGAGTACCCTATGTAGGTGCATCGCAGTGTGGTACGGGGATTGCTCCGGTTCAGACCACAAGACCCTACAGTGGATAGTGAGGATGGCGGAAAAGATCATCGTGGTCTCTCTCCCCACCATTGCAGACATTTACACATCACGCGGCATCCAAAAAGCCACCAGCACCTACACAGCCACACAAGCCCCTTCAATACCCTCTTCTCCTTCCTACCATCTGGTCAGAGGTTCCGTAGTATTAGGACCTTCACTGTCAGGATGGGAAAGAGTTTCTTTCCTTAGGCCATCAGACTTCTGAACCGGGAATGAATCACAAACTGTATTTCGCTATTATATACTCAACACCCCCTGTCCTGCTACTACTGTTTGCACTTCTGCACTTTAATTATTCTTTATTGCTGTCTTGCTGCTAAAATACAGTATAGGCTGTAATACTGTATCGGCAATAATACTATTTATCCAACATCCACTCAATCCAGCACAGTTACCACTGCTACTGCACTGTATGTTGTCGCATCCTGTAAATTGCACTGAGAAGTTCTGTGTTGTTTCTGTCCTTTTTTGAATGCCAGCCCTTCATTGGGCATATGCATGCACACAGAGATAATTTAGAGACCAATTAGCCTAACTACATGTCTTTGGACTGGGGGAGAAAACCTATGCACCACTGGAAGAACATGCAGACTTCACACAAACAGAGATGAGGTGAGGTTCAAACCCCCAATACAGCAGAGAGGTGACAGTAATGTTACCCACTGAACCACTGTAATACCCAGCCCCTTCATTGCATTCACAATACATAAATGTATTACATTCACCATAATGCTTTGCAATTGTGCCAGCAGAGAAGTATGTCTTTAGTACACCTATATGTTTTAAACATTAATGATCCCAATGACGATATTTACTATATTAAACTAGTATGAAATTTATCTCAGTGTTGCCTATTTAAGCTGAATGTTTAAGCATGCATAGTGGCCTATTTCTAACAAGTTGTGTGTCATTAATTATTCACTGATTTTTTTCTGGGGAGATTAAGTATTAAAACATCCTGTCACACCGCTCTCTTGTCATGTTTCAATAACAAAGACTATGTAGCCAGTTGCTGTAAGCATTATTATGGTAGGTTGGTGATCTCATGGACACAAACTTGCAGGCTGTCCTAGTTTGAAAGGATGGAATGTTATGACTGTAACATTACCCATAAATAATATATTTTTGGCTGTTGTATAAAGATTAAAGAGAGACTATTGTAAGCTTTATAAATTTACAGGATAACTAATGCCATTCATACCCCACACCTTTATTAATACAATTCAGGCTGCTATTTCCATATGTTTTGTTGTATTTTAAACAAAAATCTTAGCTGAGTCAGAGAAACTTTGTATATTGGTGCTGTGGCTGTTGTCATTGTCCATGCTGAAGGAGCCCAGGGCTTCAGCCTGTATGTGGATACAGTGTGCGTGTGTGTATAGTGCTTTATTACACGGCTCTCTGGAATGCTTGATTCTGATTGGTCAGTTGAGACATTTACAGGTTCGTTCTTTTCAAATAATAACCGCTCCAAAGTAATAACGCATAGCCGGTACTACTTGTATGTTTAAAATCCCTCCGCGCCAACAAAGATTACCGTTTAAAAATGTTAATTTAAAACAAATATGCCAATAAAATGTTTCAAATTCATATTTATGTGCAGTTTTTTCCTTATGTGGCAAGTAGCCGTGTAATAAGCGGGATAATGTACAGGCAGCCGGTAGTTATCGCAAAATAAGCCCCTTCAGTGTGATACAAGACGCTCCGCTTCGCGTCGGGTCCTGATCACACTGTCGGGGCTTATTTCTGCGATAACGACCGGCTGCCTGTACATTGTCCCTTACTTGTAAAGGCCATTTGTACTGGCACGCATTTTGTGTGAACTGACCTTCCTAAATAAAATACATAAAGAGTGAGTAATGTTTTTTACAAATGCCATTTGCTAAAAGAGTCACACTTGTGCTCAATGGTAATTGCATGTTGAATTTCAAAATTAAGAAAGACTGAAAATGAACCATTTTTTTTTGCATTGTACTTGTCAGGTCAGTAGGAGGCAGTGTTCTTACACTTACTGTGGCAAAATTTTAAGACCTATTACATTTCTGGGTTTTCAACAGTATATGTAAGTTCTAACACTGTCCATAAGTTCGATTTACATGATGGATCACCTTGCTGCCCCTTTAAGATTTTTTGTTCATAATGGATGAGCATTCAAAAATAGATTTGGCTATTTTTAATATGTTTTGAAAGCAAACTACTTAAAAAACAATTTGGACTTACAGTCCTCTTCATTCATATGTCTGAAATTTCATAAGTAGAGGAGCATCTGTATTTGTTTATTACACCTGCCCCAAGAGTATTCATTACATATGCTTTTCACTTTCTATATTTAAAGGCAAAAAACAAAAGTGAAATCAAAAAAATAAATTAGCATTTATATAAACAGCAAGAGAAATTCTAAAATAGCCTTTGTGCTTTGGGGATTCCCACAATCAAGTTGTATGTAAAGTCAGCATTTATACACTGGCTAAGAAGCCTCCCTCAGGCTCCCCCCATAACCACTTTGTGGCTGTTCATCATTTTACTCCACAGACTGTGTTGTCCATGTGCTTTTTCCTTCACTTGGGAGAGGCAGCCAATAACATGCTTTCTCGGTGAGATTGCTGAAGGCACGTGAGAACACGCCCTGGCGCAGAAGATGCCACACCAGTAGCAGTATGGCGGCAACCTGACACCTCCCCATTGAGAACACACTGAAAGGTATGACCTTTTCCTGGTGTAAAGACAGAATGTGCTGCTGGTTAGTAGCCTGCAATAACTGTGACCATTGATTGTATCAAGTACTGAAGACCTTCTAACAATCATACATTTTAAAATTTATTTACATAAGTATTTCCATATTGTCATGAGGAGTTACCTCTTTATTTTAATTAGCTTTAATTTGAGTCAGTCAAGATGCATTCCTGGATTTTTATAGGAATTAAATTCTGTAATTACCATTCCTTAAGAGAACTACTACCCAGAAACTAGTCTGTTGGCTGGTGTCTGATTTCAGAAACGGCACCTTCAGGTGCGATTGAGTTTTTTTTTTGCCCTGGGTGTGGGTGATAATCCCTTGGCGGAATATTTATTTAAACAAGACCGACTGGTAACGATCGATACGCGTATTTACTACCGTCGCCACAGAAGAGTAGACATGGTAAGTGACACCACCTCACGTCCCCCTCAGAGCCTGTGTTCAGTGCAATATTTCCATCACCAGACCCCTCCCCCCACAGCTGTTCCCAAACTGAGCAAGGCCTTTAACCCCCCCCTCGGCTCCAGGCACTGTCTGAGTCTGCAGTTGGACGTTCCTTTGGATGGTCTCAGCTGCAAGTTGCTTTTGGAGTGTCTGCTAAAATATGTGAAATCCTGAAAGGTTTTGCTTTCACTGGGTGTAGTAAAGTTCAAACTGTATATCTATCTATGTTCAGGTGAGCTGTGCATACTAATGTTCAGCATCCCAGCCTACAGGAGGAGCTGCTTGTGGTTTCAGCCGGTGACACAGGCCATCTCAGCTTCCAGGGCATGTAGGAGCATGACAAGCATCTGTTTTCTTTATCCTGGATAATTGCAGGCGGTGGTTGAAAGGGGAGATCGTCCTGGGAAAGTAAAATAACGCATTGATATATTTAGACCTTCATATTAAAACCGTTTATGTAAAGAGGTGGTGACCACAAAGTTGGCTACTCCCTGGATTGGGCACTGGCCAATCATACAGCACCCATGTTCAACAAGAGATCAAGCTCTCTTAAGATCAATATTAATAACGCTGTTTTTTTCCAAGTATAAAACTTAAATGGGGTAGGGCTGGGGGCAGTGTGTGGTTCTGGGCAATAGGGGTCTGTGTCTAGGATCAGGTTGTTGGTTCAAATACAGTGGTTTGCAGAGTGATATCACTGTCGTGCCCTTGAGTGAGGCCCTTGACCCTGGTTATTCTAGGGGTGCTGGATGCCGATTGATCCAGTGCTCTGCTCCCAAAACTTGCTCTAACCTGTATGTGTGTCTCTGTTGGAGCAGACAAAATCACATACTTAAACATTACACAGTGAATTTCATAAGAGGCCTATAACTGAACTGTTAATGTAGCATATACTGTAAGTATGCATGAGAATATTATGCATGCACTCTGACATACTGTGGTCACCATCTTGCATATTACATGACCCAGATGTTTACTAAATATGTAGCTTATATTACATTTTTTTTTATCTAATTTTAAGAAAACTGTCATAGTATGAAGAACACACCACCATTCATAAACTGAGTAAAAAAACATAAGTTAAAAGTTTTAATGAAATCAGAACATTGGGAGTCTCTGTAACATCCAACATCAAAGCACTACTTTTTGTGTAGTTTGAACAAAGGAATAAATATTTGCCTATATCAGCAAAATAATAATAAAATAGAAGTACTTGCAGGATATATGACAAATTTCCAAATGGCATGGCTCTTGTTAATCTCCTTAATACCTTTTTTATTGTGGAAACCAAATTGTACCCACCCTTAAGCTCCATATGTATGATATCCGTGCGCAGGGCGAGCGAGCCGTGAGCGGGGAATCAGAGTCAGACACACAGAAGTCCCAAAACGGGGTTTAATGCAGGCAAAGCACATAAACACAAAGAACACTTCACAACACTTCAATGACCGGACTAGGGTAAACTGACTTGAACGCAGACTAAATACACATGACTAAGGGATGGAAATGCAGAACAGCTGAGAACAATCAGGAATTCACATGAGTAACGAGGGGGGCGTGGCACACAGGAGGATCGGACGAGCAGGTCATGACAGTATGCCTTGGGAGCCAGTGTAAAGGTCATTTCACATCAAACACCACATGAAAAAAAAGTACACAAATCTGATATACATTCAGATGTGAATTTGACAGATGAAAAAGATTCACCCCAAACACAGTGCAAATTTTTCACTACTGACTGAGAAAAGTTTGCATACCAAAAGACTTTCAAACTGGTGATAAGCAGAAGTATCAGTATTGTGTTTTCATTGTTCCTTAATGACAATAACAAAACATGGTCAAGAACTTAAACTTTACATAACTGTTTCAGAGAGTACTTCAACATAAGCAAAATTAATATTGAAAACGATCAGTTAACTAACTACTGGAACAGAGGATATTTTAAACTGGATTTTTATTGGATATTGATTCTATACAGATAGGTCTATAAATCAAGCAACAATAAAAATATCAATAAATAGGCACAGTTTATAAAAACCTTAAAAAAAAGAAGGAAAACCTACATAAACACTGGAACAAAGCAAGCATGAGCAGGCCAGGTTATAAACAAAAGGGGTTTTGTTAGAGGATAATCACAAAAACAGAAAACAAACAGGACCACAATGGGTCCAAAACAGGGTATATGAGGAAGGCATGGAAAAAGCATGCAGCTTAACAACATTAATGACAGACCTGGGGAAGACTGGACTGGGAGACACTTAAATACAAGACCAACGAGGGAGCAAACAAGAGACAGCTACAGTAGGAGTGATTAACATGAGGGCAGGAACAGGAGGTAAGACTAAACGAGCACCAGGCGTGGCTTGTTAAAGCCACACCAGGGAAGAAACAAGAGGATCAGGCAGACATGGGGGGTAGGAAATGACAGTACCCCCACCCACCGAAAGCAAGTCCTCCAGGCATGAAGGATGAGCCGGGGAGAAGACACAGGTACCAAACATAAGGGTGGGGACCAATGTCAAAAGAATGTACAGGATAGGGCACAGCAGGATGTATGTGGCCTCACAAGGGTAGAACAAGACAGGGAAAGATCAGGCAGGATAAACAGATGGGGAGTCAGCTGGGCTTGAGGGTGATAAGGGGACTGCAGGTCCGGAGCCGGAAGAGCATGAGGGACCTGTGGAACGAGAGCAGAGAGGAGCAGCAACCAGGCCCAGAGCAGGAAAGCATCGTGATCACCCTTCCACAGGCCTGAACCTGAGAGGTCCAGGTAGACACCATCTAATTCTAATGTAATCCAAGAGACATGTTACAAAACTAAAAAAATGTAAGCAAAAAACAACATAAACACAAGCGACTAATACAGCTGCAAACGGCTTAACATGCCTCTTGTCAACAGATAAGACAAGCTAGTATGGATTATTTCAATTTCAATGTTGTCATTCTGAGATTGGATTCTAATGGTAAACCATTTATTATTATATTTTTATAAGAAGCAGTATATGAACTACTACTATTGGGCAAGGGAGGAAATTGCCCAGACATGGAACGATCAATCCACAGGAAAATCCCCCCCCAGTTTGGCAACTGTTATTTATTGTCAGGATTGGACCTGCGCTGAATATTGGTATCTATAATACCAACCATAGATCAAATCCAAATCCGACTAGAAAAAAATCAATTGTATTCCCCATCGTTATAGGCTTGTGTTGTAAACCAAATGAAAGGTTTTCTTTCTCTTAAAAAATTGATCACATTTGTAAAAACTGACATCCTGTTTAACAAATCCAAAACACTGCAGTAATTGAACTCTCTCAGAATAAGAAAGTGACGTATTTGGTGTTAAAGCCATCATAAAAATACATTTATTCATTTCAGTATAAGTTTGTTCATATTTTTCATGCAAAAAGTTGGATTTGGTGTGAAAATGCCTTAACACTGTTTTGGATTCAGCCATTGGTGGTAACATTACTAGTCAGCTAGGTTTGCTGCTGCTAATGTTAGCAGAGTGTCCATACGCTACTTCCTATTTCATGTAAGATAAGATATCTTTATTGTGACTATACAAATACAATGAAATGTCATTTGGAGCAAGCCTGTAAAGGCCAAGTTAAGGATAAAACTATAAAAAGAGCAACACTTATAGACTATAAGTACAGGTAAGATACATTATAAAATAAAATATAAGCTATATATAACCAAAATAAAAAGACTAAAAATAAAGAATAAAAAGCCAGTACTGGAAACAAAGAAACAAGTAGCACCTCATTGTTACAGGAATATTACACTACAAAAGAGTGGCATTGGAGAGTTCCGGGCCACTGCCCCTTCTTGGTTTGTAGTTCTCAGTTTACGTTGTTACATTGGAGTGGGAGATACAAATAGCCCAGTTATCTTCAGCTTCTTCAGCTATCTAGCGATCAGAAATTTAAACACAACACAAAACGAGCACAAATCTTTGCATGTAAGTATTAATTAAAAATCAGTACAGTGTTTTGAGAATCGACACAGTATCACAAAACATAATATCACGATATTGAAGTGTATTGATATTTTCTTCCACCCCTACTACATAGCAAACAAGTATGCGATTTCAGATGCGCCCTGTGTCTTATGGTGAGCAAGCTGGGATATGTGAAAATTCCCAAGTTCTCAAAGCATCTGTGTTTGTGCCACTTCATTTTATCTGAGAATTCTTTTACTTACCCAGTTTTCAGATACATAAAATAAGGCAAAATGAACCTGTGGTGATTTAAAGGTAAGTTTACTTAAATATACATCCAAGCAAAAAACTCTGTTACTCAGAGTACTCTGATTTTTAAACAAATCTGCATTTTTTAAATCCTGGTCTAATCCTGCTTCTGCTGACGAAAGGCTACACTGAGCAGCAGGTTGCTTCCAGGTTCAGAATTTCTAAGACAGCAGTACAAAAGAATAAGGTGAAGCAGGAGATACTGGAACAACCAGAAACCAGTCGGGTAGAGGGCAAAAGTAACTTTCTAATGCTATAGATGACTGTTAACCTATCTGACAGTTTCTCGTGAATCAGAGGATGATATGAATCAGAGGATGACACCCATAAATTGAGAAATTAGTGAAATTTTTATTTTAATTTTTTTTCCATGGTTGTATTTATCCCTTTTAATAGCACAGATACAGAAAAGTCTGTATGTGTAGTTTTTGATGCTTGATTTCCTCTTTTTTTTGCTGTTTTGCAATGCCACTGTGCTGAGCATTTTATATAGAATGTTTTTTTTTTTGCCAACACAGCATTTAATGATGCGTTTTTGAATCATCGTGATTTTTTTTTAACTGTTTCAAAGAAATAACAATTAAATTCAGGTGTGTCCGTGGGGAAGCCGATGAAAGGGGAGTCAGAAGGGGTGTAAGGAACTGCAATGAGAAAAACAGGGCATGTAAACACAGAGCATGCAGGAGATGTGAGTCAACTCGAACAAATCCAGTAGCTCATCGGACTCTCCCTACTCCGCTGGGCCACCCCCCCTGCAGTTACCTAGGGGTGTGCTTAAAATTCAATGTATAATTTAAATATTTACAGGATTCATTATATCTACACCGTTTGTCCATCTTTGTTCATTGGTTACTATGTATTTACTTCAGTGACTCTAAATTATGTGTGTGTGTCTGTTTTTAGACATATATGTATCATGTTTAGGATGTAAGCATGATCAAAGAATGTACAGTAGATCTGCTTGGGGAGAGGCCTAAAGTCTATGCCAGGTAGCAAATGGCACAAGGCAAGGGTACAATCAGGATGGGATGCTTGGCCGGGTACACAACAGTTGCATTTTAGGGGCGCCAGTTGCCAAATTGCCTGTCTTTGGAAGACCTGAAGGAGGGAGGACGTGCAAACTCCACAGACCCCAAAAAACCCATAAATTCACAGTACAGAAAGAGCAGAGACATTTAGCATTCAAGTATGTACTCTTCTCAGGACAGACTTGTCTGCTGACACCATCCAGTAGACATGTTTTTGTGTACTGTGGATGACTGCACAAAGTCACTGAACAAAAGGAAGAGGTTAATACCTTAAGAAACACAAGAAAAACACAGAAAACAACATAACAACCACCCAGATGGAGAATGCACCTGAAAACAGATTTATCTGCCCTGTTCAATACGTGAAAAGTACAGTTAAATTCCACATTGTTAGTTAATGGGTCTAAAGGGTTTCTTTGCACATGGCATCAATTCCTGTATGTAATTGTAGATTAGAATGAAATTATGTATCAGAAACGGACAGTTAACAAAAGCTGGATGGGGGCTGAGGAATCTGCGATGTCATTGGACATTGACTTGTATGCTGATTGGCCCCTTACCAATCATGCCTGTCATTATTTACCTCATTTATAATTGGCCCCTGCCAAATAAACAAGTGTAATGAATAAATAGCATAAATCCGAACATCAATGATTTTCAATTTCTAATTTGGAATTTTGCAGTGATTTATTATTTATTAATGTATTTATATTATTAAATTATATATTATTTATATTATTAAATTTTCTCTGTTGTCACATTTTGTAACTTTTTATATTGATGAGCTGTGAGTCTACTCCGTTCCTTTCTGTCATTGGGGTGTTTACTCATCGCTGGGGAGTTCACGGAAGGACCAGTTCCCTTGTGAGCAGCAATGCAGTGACTGGCAGGTGAATCTGTTATTGTAGATTCCCATGGACAGTCCGGATGACTCACTGCCACACCTTCTCAGTTATGGTAACTAACACAAGATGGCCGACGCCCTGGTCCGTGCCCATTCCTGACCCATGCTCTAGACAGCTTGAAAAATGAGAACATTGAACAAGAAAGAAGAGCAAAAAAGTGCTGGAACTAGTGTATGTGTGTGTATGTGTGTGCAAGGGTGTGGGAGAGGGTTTGATATGGGGGGGGAGAATCAAGTTAATCAATTAAAAGCTATTTACAGTATAGGTGGAACCAATAAAGCAAAATTAAATATCGGGCGGTACATTTACCCCCCACCCTCCCTAGTTCCTGGGCCCTTGTCTGTGACATTAGATGTAACCTTTATGTACAATAAGCTGCTGTTCCATGTCAAAGATTATCCTCATAAAAATGTTTCCTACTGCCAAAGGTGCAGGTTGAGATCTGCTTGCTCCTGTGAGTTACTGCTTTGGGACTGAAATAGTGCAGATGATTCCTAAAACCCACCACGACTAGGGCGTGTCATTTGTGCTGATAGCATAATTCTTTGTTGTTGTTGTTTTTGAGAATGTAAAAAATTGTCCTGTCTGTGTGCATGACTACAGGGTAGAGCAATAGAAAAACACTCAGCAGCTGGTTATATGTGATTTTGCATGAATCATTTTGGTATGGGGGGGAGGAGTCTGGGCCACCACCTGTCTTTTATTCAGCTGGGATTATCCAAATTAAAGCGACCCATCATGCTTGGTTATTAGCATATATTACTGTGTTCTGCTTCCTTTCACCTGAACTGACCCAGACTGCAGTGTTGGTACCAAAAGCACTTTTTCCCCACCTGCTCGTTTCATCCCTTTTTCTCCACAAAGCCCCAGTCCCAAGTTCCTCCGTCATGAAACCAGACTCTCCTTGCCTTTGAGTCTGGTTCCTCCCAAGGTTTCTTCCTTCTAGGGAGTTTTTTCTTGCTACTGTCGCCTCTGGTTTGCTCACTGGGGGCTTTGGGCAGGAATAATGTAAAGCACATTGAGACGACGTAATGTTGTGAAAATGCACTATGTAAATAAAACTGAATTGAATATTGAAAGTTTACATTTTTGTAGTGTCTCTCTGTCCTTGAAAAGGGAAATCTTTTTGGGTCAGCAGGTTAGGGCACCGTGCCTCTGATCAGAAGGTTGCTTGTTTAAATCCCAGTGGGCTGTTACCGTTGGGCCTCAGTGCAAGACCTTTAACTTCCAATCGCTTCAGGGACTGGCATGCAAAAAATGTACGTTGGATAAATGTGTCTGCCAAAATAAATAAATTTTTTAAAAAAACTTTCCCAATTAACATGTTTCACCTTGCTAAGTGCCCATATCATATATTTGCTCCTGGACTCATCTCCTATACCATGAACACTTGTGGTTCTCCAGTATCACTGCCCCTCCCATGTCCCAACCCTCCCTGAGGCCAGCACTGGGTGTGGATGTGGAAAAACTACGCATAGCTATACCTTATTCTACCACACAGTGTACTGGCTGCACAGTGCAATATCACTTTTTACTTTTAATTCTTTGCTGTTGGTTGAATATTATTGAGACACTTCCATGGGTCACTAAACTCACAATGCGTGAGTTAAGTTTCATAACAGTATTGCTGAAATAAAGCACATCAAGTATAATCTTGTGAGCTCAGAATACCATGTAGGTTACCCCTCCAGTAAATGATGGTTTGTTCCACTTTAGCCCTGTCTCCCCATCCTCCCATTTCCGCACTGCACGGCCAAACGTTTCAAACTTCAAAGTAAGACCTTTAGACCCAAATGCTCTAGTGACTAGCTGACATTGATTTCTCAATTGTATGTTACTTTGGATAAAATTGTTTCAATTATGTCATATATATAATTCTATAAATTCATTAAGATGAAGTGGTATTTGTCTGTTGCTCCTTCTAGATTAGATTAGTTAGGGACTACTGATAGATGAGTTTGAATTCTTCAACTGGATTAAGTTTGGATGTCTGACAGGGCCAAGGACATCCATCACTGCAACCACTTCATCCCAACTGGGGTTGTAGGGGGGGACCAAAGCCTATCCGAGGAACAACAGGTGCAGGCAGGAACCAACACTCACACAATTATGGGGCCAATTAACTTACTGCACACACTTTTGGACTAAGGGGGCAAACCAGAACCCCTGTTAAAAACCCATGCAAACATGGGGAGAGCATGCAAACTCCATACAGAAAGGCCCTACACCTGACCCAGGGACTGAACCCAGGACCTTCTTGCTGTGAGGCAGCAGTGCAAACCACTGCACCACCGTGCCACAAACTTGGACATCTTTTCGTTTATTTTTAAGCCAACCCAGTGTTGCTTTTGCAGTGAACTTCAGATCTTTGTCCTTTGACAGACAAACTTCTTCCCCAGTTTGAGACTTTTGGCAGAAATTAGTGGTTTTTTGTTTTGGAATACTTTGCAGTGCGCACCATTCATTTCCATGTATTTTGAATTGATAAACTTCACTATGTTTCATATTCTTATTGTGTTACAAAATATAATAAAAGGAATGAGACAATATTTTTTTCATAAAAGTAAATTGAGATGCTTCCCCCCCAACACATACCCCATCTTGCTCTCTTTTAGAGGCACACATAGGTTAGAGTGACGCTTGGGGTCTAAACAGAAGGTCAGGCCATTTACCCCACAGCCCTGGAGCAGGTTGGGGGGTTAAGGGCTTTATTCTAGATATGCACCGATACCGATATTCGGATCGGTATCGGCGCCGATCCAGACCTATTTGACGTCCTATACTTACTTATTTAGTTTTTGGCAATCGATCGCACGACAGCTGTTTCCCATTTTACATGTGTTTTTTGCGGCATTCAAATCGAACGCTATCGCTGCCCCTAAGTGTTTTTTTTGCTACTCAGTGGGTGTGACTTCCGCCTGCTCTGACATCATGCACATACCCTTCGCAGTACGAGGAGCGTAAGATAAGACGTGACGATCTGGGAGTATTTTACGCTTTTAACAGAAACCAGTAGCAGAGCGATTTGCAATCTATGTAAAATAAAGTTTTACGGTGGGAGTAGCGTTTAATGGACAATCCCATTTAACAAAGCACACGCAACTGCGAGACAAAACAAAGCAATGGATGATTTGGGAGTCGCTAATTTAATTGGACTGTTTTGCGAACTCGCTGCAGCTTGTGATACAAGTGGGGCTGCCATCGCAACAAAAGTGTAACTGCGCTGACGCCAATGGGAGAAAAACTGTTAAAATTTTAAGCATTCGCCATTTGTGTATACTTGCTTTTAAGATATTCACATTGAATTGCAAATGCCTCAAAAACGCTTAAAACAAACGAGATGGAACAGCACGTTATGTATGTTTGTAGTAGCCTAATTAAACACTTTTTGTCATACATTTTTTCCATCTGTATTTACTAGCTTAAAAAAAAAATCATATACAAAGTATAACAAAGTAAAAAGAGCTCTTGTATCGGAATCTGCAGTTGTGTATTAGAATCGGAACAATGTGGATCGCCCATCTCTACTTTATTCATGGGTCCAAAAGGCATGTAGTTATTCTGCTGAGGGTCGAAGTGGTGACCAGCTACATACAGCTGACACACGCCTGATTCATCTTTCAAAGCACCGAAAGTCCATGTTATGCGACGTTTAAATGTTACAAACTTTTTGTGACTTCCCACATTTAGCGACATGCCTCAACCCTTCACCCAAAAAAAAAACTGCCAGCAGGTTAGGTTAGGCTAACATCATGCTTGTTGCCCTGGGCAACATCACTTCTCCGGCGAGACCTTTGCGGATATCTGGTTTCCGTCCAACTGGCTCTTTCGCCATTACTCAATCCTTAACAATAGCAGGCGAGGACAGCAGAGGCTGCCGCCAAAAGAGATCGCTCGGTGAGGCGTGCGCAGTTCCCCGCCGATCAACGTACCAGGCTGCTGTTGGTATTGGGTACCTGGTCTGCAGTACATACATTACATAAACAACTTCAGGAACATTCCACAGGACATTAAAATGGTAAATGAAAAACAATGTAGTGTCTTTAAAAACCCAAACATATAAGTAGTACAAACTTGGTATTCTGTAAAGCATGATTTTGGGTCGCCTGTTTGATTCTGCATAACAAATAAATTGATTACTTTTCTATCAACTTAATATGTCTATAGCAATAAAGTGTATCCCTTTTAGTGACCTTACATAAAGGTGTGCCACGATATCTATTTCCTATAAAAATTTAAACGGGCTAAGACGTATAAGGCTGCTCCACGGCCCAAACCCTCCCTTATGAATTGGACATTTAGGAATCCTAGATATAGATGGCCTGCATCAGCAATTTTTCGTTCAGCTTATTTTTATTTTAATCAATGATTAGAGGAGTTTTTAACCTTAATCTGTCCGATATTTTTCAGTTAAATCATTTTTTCCCCTCATACAATACTTGTTACATGAGTTACATGAGTTTAAAAAAATACAGTTGCATTATACAGATTTATTGCATGATTGTTATTTTATACTGGATAGTCTTGTGGTTAAGCACAGGGCTGTTGCTGGAATCTTAAGACTAGCGATAGCCCAGAGATCTAATCTGTCCGATGGTTGTCAAGATGATAGCAGGGTTAACCAAATTTCCTAATTAAACAAATCGTTCGGGTCTCGTTCTGATGCACTTGGGGCTTTTTCCCACAATGCCCCATGTTCGAGATGTGTCTGGTTAAAGACCAGTATGGAAATGAGGTCTTAAATTTTTTGTTTGGGTTCAGGGGGTTCCCCAAGTATAGTATCTGTGTACACTCACCTAAAGGATTATTAGGAACGCCTGTTCAATTTCTCATTAATGCAATTATCTAATCAACCAATCACATGGCAGTTGCTTCAATGCATTTAGGGGTGTGGTCCTGGTCAAGACAATCTCCTGAACTCCAAACTGAATGCCAGAATGGGAAAGAAAGGTGATTTAAGCAATTTTGAGCGTGGCATGGTTGTTGGTGCCAGACGGGCCGGTCTGAGTATTTCACAATCTGCTCAGTTACTGGGATTTTCACGCACAACCATTTCTAGGATTTACAAAGAATGGTGTGCAAAGGGAAAAACATCCAGTATGCGGCAGTCCTGTGGGCGAAAATGCCTTGTTGATGCTAGAGGTCAGAGGAGAATGGGCCGACTGATTCAAGCTGATAGAAGAGCAACCTTGACTGAAATAACCACTCGTTACAACCGAGATATGCAGCAAAGCATTTGTGAAGCCACAACACGCACAACCTTGAGGCGGATGGGCTACAACAGCAGAAGACCCCACCGGGTACCACTCATCTCCACTACAAATAGGAAAAAGAGGCTACAATTTGCACGAGCTCACCAAAATTGGACAGTTGAAGCCTGGAAAAATGTTGCCTGGTCTGATGAGTCTCGATTTCTCTTGAGACATTCAAATGGTAGAGTCAGAATTTGGCGTAAACAGAATGAGAACATGGATCCATCATGCCTTGTTACCACTGTGCAGGCTGGTGGTGGTGGTGTAATGGTGTGGGGGATGTTTTCTTGGCACACTTTAGGCCCCTTAGTGCCAATTGGGCATCGTTTAAATGCCACGGCCTACCTGAGCATTGTTTCTGACCATGTCCATCCCTTTATGACCACCATGTACCCATCCTCTGATGGCTACTTCCAGCAGGATAATGCACCATGTCACAAAGCTGGAATCATTTCAAATTGGTTTCTTGAACATGACAATGAGTTCACTGTACTAAAATTGCCCCCACAGTCACCAGATCTCAACCCAATAGAGCATCTTTGGGATGTGGTGGAACGGGAGCTTCGTGCCCCGGATGTGCATCCCACAAATCTCCATCAACTGCAAGATGCTATCCTATCAATATGGGCCAACATTTCTAAAGAATGCTTTCAGCACCTTGTTGAATCAATGCCACGTAGAATTAAGGCAGTTCTGAAGGCGAAAGGCGGTCAAACACCGTATTAGTATGGTGTTCCTAATAATCTTTTAGGTGAGTGTATATGAACCTGATTCATAACCACGACAAAATACATAAAGCTATGTCAATAACATAATTATAATTATTAACTTAATTATAACATATGTTATTTGCATTATAGAAAAGGAAAACTTAAATGTAGACAGAAATGGAAAAGTGTTCATGTTAAGTTATGGGAAATAATCATTCTTGAAAACCTGCATTCCCGTTGTGTAGCGTAAGCGTGTGCGCTCGGGCACGCTCCCATGCAACCTTTCCGAATTTACTTTGCTTGCTAACCAGTCTGCTTAACAAAACAAAACACAGCCCAGTGTGTGTGTGTCTGTGTGTTATTGTATTGCTCGCTTCAAGATGATTAATTTGATCTTACTTCAGATGTTTTCATATAGACAAGTCAATCATACTTTTTAGCTTATGCATGTGGGCATTTTTCAGTTCCCCACAATATAAGCCATTTTAAGTGAATGCAATCAATAAACTAAAAATGCCTGAAGGGGCTGGGTAGGGGTTAAGGTTGTCATTGTTGGATGAGGATTTTTCCCATAGAAATGAGTGTAGAGTCCCCACATTTGTGTGTGTGTGTGTGTGTGTGTGTGTGTTGCTGTCATCGCGTAGGGAGTTTCAAGTCGCACCGGTTCCCGAGTGGCAATCAAACGAAAGTAGTCTCTCGCTGCAGACACACCGTGGACACGCCCGACGACTCATCGCTGCGTCACACCCTTTACCTGCATGCGGGGACAACACGACTCACGGCAATAATAGCAAACGGATCGACCACACCTATACACACCCAATGGAACACCGCCAGGTTCAGAGCCTCATGGCTAAACGCAAAAATATATACAAACAGCGCACGGCAATCGCGTCTGTGTCCTTCCCACAACTCATATAACTTGGTGTTTTGGGCTTAGGTCAGCGTCGCTCCCTGTCAGACGTGTAAACTAACCAGAACTTTCTGTCCCTTTAAATTCCTGCACCGAAAAGGTTCAGGTTGTCAGGACAGGGTGGGACGTTCCAGGTGTCTAAAGTATGTCTATCCGGTTCTTTGTTCTAATCGCGTGTATCTGATTGTGCACGACAATAAAGTACAGAGTTATATGAGCCCCAAAAACTTAAGTAGAAAGTTATTGTATATGTCTGTGTATTTAATAAATATATTGGCACAACAATTTCTTTCGGGATAAATAAAGTTTTATCTTATCTTGCCTTCGTTGTTTCACATTTTCATCATAGTAGGTGTTGCGTTATGAAATCTGTCTTAAAAAACGATCCATACCACTTTCCGTTATTTTACCTAAGATACAGTTAAGCGTGAATTAACTTTTTGAAAACCATTACACCGAAAAAAAAATATATATATATAAACAAGGAAATTACAACTTCTGTTAAGTAATGGGGCATTTTCATTATTTAAATCATGACATTAATACATGATATTAATAGAGATTGTTACAGCTCTTTAATTCCTCGGATTCTGATGCAGACCTGGTGCTGTGTTTCTCTGTCAGTCATAGGTCCTCCTACAAGACGCGTTTGGGTGGGGATTTAAGTGAAACGCCATTAAATTATGTAGTTGGCTTTTGCGCATGTTATACACTGGAGGTAACACACCTTTGAGGAATATCTGGCGTTTTCACCTCGTTGCACCTTAGAGAGACACATTCACGGGTCACTGAACTACAGTGACTGGATGAAATGGGACGGATTCTCTCGCTTGCCGCCGGATTCCTGTTTCTATCATTTTTTGCGGTGAGTACAATATTCGATTCATTGCCAACATGGCTGTTTTTTTTTGCACTGAAAGACGATTTATTCTTTAGGACAGTTTTGACACCCATTGCAGTTTTGTACTAACATATGTAGTCATCCCCACAGTAAGTTGTTGCACATGCTAATACGAAAAATCGCAGAGAATATAGAATTGTGTATTTCTTCTGTGTAAAACCATTTAAACCCATTTAAGGAAAAATTAATTGTGTGGCAAGATTTTGTTGCGCTGTTTACCGGATTCAAATGTTGTCTAGATTCATGAAGTGTCTTTGGGATGTTTCCGGTATTTAGCATACAGAATTGCATACGAATTGTTTTACTTTTTTAAGATTACATGTTATATATCAATAACCTCTCGCGATATTATTTCTTCATTTAATCACCCGCTGTTGTCCTGAAACATTTTGCAGCTTTATTGCGGTTTGTAATACTTCGACATTTCCTCGACGGAATGATTAAAACGAGTTCACAAAGAGTAGCCTATAAAAACAAATGTAAACGACAGTTGTACAAAGTAGGACTATATTTCAATTATACAGTTATATGAGGGTTTTATTTGTTTTATTAATCTTTAGTCAATATTTATTGTTCTTTAATGTTAACGTACACGTTAATTGAATTATCTTTTGTGATTAATATCGACAAAACGCCGTTGTTGGTTCAATTTTACTATTTAAAAAACATTTTTAATTCCTTAAATTTAAGTTTGTTTGCTCAAATGTACAAGATAATGATAATTACTGAGATGATGTAGGCTATTTGGCCGAAACCACCTTTTACTTAAAAAAACGGGCAATAAATAAGTAAAGTTCATGGTGAAAATACTCTTTCGTACCTATACTGCCATACGAATGTGCAGTGCTGCCTCTTCCAAAGGCACCTGTATTCGGAAGGGACACTGGATGGATACTGTAGGCCCTGTCGGCCTGTGGCATTTTCCCACCCGCCATTTTGCACTGTCTGTTCAAATACTCATTTGAAATTTAATTTGAAATAGATTTTGACGTTTTGATTTCTCATGGTGATATAGTGTTTTGCACAGCTCTCTTGCTCATTTTAATTGATTATTTAAATATTTAATTACTGCTTTTCCTTTCGTGTTTGTCTTTTTACATGTTTTTGCCTTGTTTTTATTTGTACTTTACATTATCAGTTGTTGTATTTCTTTCTGGACAAATATAAATTCCATCTTATTTTATCATATTTTAAAATATGCAGAATATCGACTTTTATTAAATTGAAAAGTTACATACGAAAATGCTGGGGATGAACGTGGTAAAACAAGTCTATATGCTAAATACTGGAAACATCGCAAAGACTCACTTCTTGAAGAACTAGGCAACATTTGAATCCGTTAAACAGTGCAACAAATATTGCCACACAAAATTTTCCTTAAATGGGTTTAAATGGTTTTACACAAAAGAAGTACACAATTCTATATTATGTACGATTCTTTGTAAAATATGCAATTACTACGGGTGATTTATTAAATACATTGATTTGATTCATTCTCATAATTATTAGACCTATAGGAACAGCATGGTAGTGTGGTGGTTAGCACTGTTGTCTCAAACCTCAGGAACTGCATGATGTCAAGTCTCCACCATGGTTCCGTGTATGTGAAGTTTGCATGTTCTACTCATGTTGTGGGGCTTCCTCTAGGTACTCTGGTTTTCCCTCACAGTCTGAAAACATTCTGAGGTTAGCCAAATTGACTGTATACAGGCGTGCATGGGTGAGTGAATGGGGTGTGAGTGTGCCCTGCAATGGGTTGGTGCCCCATCCTAGGTTGTTCCGTGCCTGTAGCCTCCAGGATAGACTCCAGATCCCCAGTGAACTTGAATAGGACAAGTGGTTTCAGAAAATGGATGGATGGACTTAAAAACAAACAACAGTTGTTTGAAGTGCTATACAATCAAAATAGCAAAAACCTTAAAACACATTAAAAATACAAAGACCAGTTTAAATGGTGAAAATAAAATAAGTGCAATAAGACTGTAACAGGAAAACAAAGAAAGCAACTCACATACTGAGTTAAAAGCCAAGGAATAAAATGTGTCTATGATAGTTTTTAAAATCAGGCTGTGTAGGGGCCAGCCTAACATGCAAAGGCAACTTGGGGTGAATCTCAATATGTGTACTTGACAGTACCAGTTCCAATACTAAAAACAGATGTATGGAGGATGGTAAGAATCCCTGGATGCTGGTCTTGCTCCGCCCCAAATATCAAGGATACATCAGTTCCACCCTCGCCAAACGAGACCGATCCTATGATTCATTGTGCACCAAGTTCATTCTTGGAGGGCAAGACCAGCAAGTACAGTCTTGTGTTATTGGTATTGAGACTCACCCTTGTTCCAGAGTTTGGAGGCTACAATTGAATAGGCATGATCTCCCCTGTGCTTCAACCTTGATTTAGGGACAACCAGCAACAACTGCTGAATGGACCAAGCGACCGTGATGAAACGTATGGTTGTAAAAATTCTGAGAAATAGGTAAACAAGAAAATCCGGAAACATGCAGAGAGCCAGTGAAGGGAGGCCAGTATGGTGGAAATGTGATCTCGCTTGCATGTTCCTGTTAAAACACAAGCTCATTCTGGACCAGCTGTAAGCATGAGAGGGAGGCTTCGCTGACACTAACATAAAGGGCATTACAACAGTCAAGTTGGCATGAGATAAAAGCATTTACAACCTTTTCAGAATCATTAAATGATAAAAAGGGCCTTAGATAACAGCATCAGCTAAAAAAGCTAGCTTTAATTACTGAGTGTATCTGCTTGTGTAATTTAAAATCAATGTCCATTATGACACCCAGATTTTTCACAGTGGGTTTTAACGTATGAGTTCTAGGGTGTCGATCCATCTGCATGCTCGCTGTTCCCAAGAAGGAAGAAACTTCAGTCAAAAGAATTACACAACCTGTGGAAACATGTTGAAATAGTCTGCATCTATGTACTGTCTGGTATCAGGAACACCCATGAATTATTAATGTAGTCTAATTTTTCCAGTGGATTGCATTTACTTTTCACAAGTTACCTAGCCCAAGATGGAATGTTATAAAATAACATGACATTAGGTATTTATAGGGAGGATGAAGAGTGAGTGTCTGTCATCTTTTAATAATTAATATGATAATGCATTAGGTTTGGTCCAGTTGGTATACACATATTCTGCTAGGGAATGGTTTTTAAATGAGCGTTAAAACAGGTTTTAGGAAAACATCTTTAAATGTGAATTTTCATTCAACAAAATGACAGTATTTTTTGTGGGAACCAAAAAGACAACAATGCTGTATCACTGCAATTTATGGAATATAACTTTTTGATAGCTTAGTTAACTGTTTTTAGTGTTTCCCCTTGTTTTTTTTGGGGGGGGGGGAACGAACACTGACAGGATTTATGGTGTTCATGTGTTTCTTTTAATGACAGCAGTCAATATAACAACTGAATTAAACATCAGAACATTTCATTTTATGACAATTTATGACAATTCACCACCCTGGGAGCGTTTAAAAAAACGCAGATATGTTTGCTTTTCAGGTGGTTGACGTGACATATTTTCCGACGCTCGCCCTCTGTCCGTTGGTGGGAGTGTGCTCACCTGTGTGTGCGCGCTCGTGACTGTGCGCGGTCATCAGGGCGGAACTCCACCACGCGCGATACAATAGAGCAGAGGAGAATTGTAAACGCGCGACCGTGTAGAGACAAAAATGACAAGCTTTTAAATAACGCAAGGCTATTTAGTTTGTTTAATAAAAGTACAATGTATATACCTGTTCTATAGGAAAGGAAACCTTAAATCACTTCTGTTGTGATCTGGCGCTATATACAGAAAATAAAATTAACTTCAAGGGGGGGCGGGAGGTCCCCCCCTAATATAATGGTAGATGAATATGGGCTGATATTTGTGCCACTAGAAACTGAATATGAATTTTGTATATTTGAATCTGCAGTTATCCGCATTACAAAACTGAATCTGAATTTAATAGTTTGAATCTGAATTCCAGTAACTTAAAATAGCATTTATCCTATATACCTCGAAAAATTCAGTTCGCAAATTCAATTTCAATCTAGTGCAGTGTTACTCAAACTTTTTCAGACCAAGGACCACTTTCTCAAAAAAAAAAAATCAGGGACCACATCCAACCACCCCCGTCCCACGCCAAAAAAAAAGCATAAATGTTTTGAACCTTTTATTGTACAAAACATCTAACAATGGTTAACCAATGGTTTGGAATGTTTTTTTTTTCTTTTTCAATTTTATTTAAAGTTTCCTGTTCGAAATATTGTTTTCAATTTTCACACATTCAAAATGGCAAGTAACATGACTGTTATGAAGAAGTAATAAACTAATTGGCTCTGGTGAAAAGCAGCCTCATATCGTAGCACAGGACACAGTGTGGATTCGGATCCTCGGAATCTCCAGTCCAAAAAAATCCGAATTTTAAGTATTCATCATGGTATTTCCTTTTAACTTTTGTAGATGATTTCCCAGCATGTTGAATTTTTTTTGGTGGAGCTAGGTCTACCTCTTGTTGCGAGCAGTGTTGTGAGTGGGACTCCTCGCTAGCTCCCGACTCCTTTCTATGCACGTCGGTATCTTTATCATTTGCCTTTCTTTTAACTGATCCCGTCTTCAGCCATCTATCCATCCTTGTTTCATACTATCTGTGTATTTTTTTTAGTTAAAGTTAAATGCTTTTACTGCTTTTTGCTTCTTTTCACTTAGCCTACTGACCTGACAGCGGATGTTGTTTAGGAGACGAAATTGGCGGGGTTGATAGGCAACAATTTAGGCACTGCCAATTCAGATTTATTTTTAGCCTACATTTATTTTTATACATTTTTTTTAAATAAAATGTATAAATTTTTGTTCCGAGAATAAATTCGCTTTACCCTTCAGTCAATGTTAGGTTAGGTATTTTTTTTTAGAGATGATATCACTTCACGGACCACTTGAGGTCGCTCACGGACCACTAGTGGTCCGCGGACCACACTTTGAGTAACACTGATCTAGTGTGACACACGTCCGGGTCCTTGAGAAAAAGTAATCGACGGCAGATTCACACGCAACTCATTTCCACGTTTACGACAGTTCTGCAGGTCGGGGTAAAGAGGAGGCGTGTGCCGGGGTGTCGCAAGCGCAAATGCGGGATCATATACGTAATAAAAATTAAGCAGTACCGGCACTGCTATATTTTAATCTTTATCGTACCACCACTTCTCACAAGTTGCCAGTACTCAGAGACAAGCGTCACCCGGGAGTGGCGGGACACCACTCAGATTCAAACTATTAAATTCAGATTCAGTTTTGTAATGCGGATAACTGCAGATTCAAATATATAAAATTCATATTCAATTTCTAGTGGCACAAATATCAGCCCATAGGCAAACACTGGTTTTGCATGAGGTGGCTAATACGATGATCACAAACATATATAGTTTTTGGTGTAAAATTATTACAATGTGAAACTATACATAAGCTACAACTGAAAATTGTGACAAAATGACAAATTGATGACAATTGTACAAAACCACTTCCATATATGTACTGAAACATTTGGAAATTTATGTGAAACAATGAGGAATGATGCTCGCCTGTGCAGAACTGACTTTGTGGTGTGGAGATTATGCTTTTTGTTTTGCAAATATTAATTGTCATTTGAGAAATGCTCCAAAGCAATCAAGAAAAACTGTAATTGAAAATGATTGCTGATAACAACAACCATAAAATTGTCTTGGTAGCTTTAACTTTAGTTTAAGTTTAAAGTTGCAAAATCAATTACGTGTTGAGTCAAGTGGAGGTGCCTATTCTATGGCATTTCAAGTAGGCCTGCATATACATCTAAGGCTCAACTGCGATGCACTGTGCATACTAAGAGTTTTTTTTCCCCGAGTTTCTACAGCCCTCTGTAAAACATGCAACAAATACATTTTTATTGATTACCTTCTAATCAGTTATCCAATGCAGCACAAGGCCAGGGGTACCACAGATGGGAGACTCACATAAAATGAAAACATGTAGACTATATGGAGAGTGAGGGGGTTCAAACCGCCAACTGGAAAGGTCTGAGGCAGCAATGTAGTCCATTGTGTCGCTATACCGCCCATACATTAGGCTATGTTTCAAAACATTATTTACGTTTAAAAGCTATCATGTCTATAACTTATAATAACCCAGCGACTGTTGTTCAGGAGCGTCGTTTCTGCTCTTTGTCCAAAAGTAAATGGAAGACTTCAGGCAGCATTTTATGAGTATATAATTATTGCGGGTTTGTACAGTAATTGAGCCAGCTATGCAAAATGACATCCTTTCACGTTGAAAATATGTAATCTGTCTTTTTTTAAGGTTTCCAAAATTGAGGTAGATGCGCATCTGCAAAGACAGAAAAGAGAATGGATAATCCCCGCCCAAAAGCTGGAAGAAAATGTGGACTATACGAACAGGGAGTACATTGCCAGGGTAATATTTTTGTTTCATTATAATTTCAGATTTTTAAGACCTGTCAATTGGGTGATGGATGTAAAGTAAGAAGGTGGTGAGATTTTGAATTAGAACAGTTATTGAACACACACACACACACATTATCTATCTATCTATCTATCTATCTATCTATCTATCTATCTATCATATTATTTTATGTGTTATCACAATTATATTTGTTATCACAATTACCGTATTTGTAAATCAGCTGGACATATTAGTCTATTGAATTAAATAATGTAATGGCCATACTGTTCACTATGTATAGAGTTCCCTTAAGAAGAATTACATTTTTGGAGAGTTTGGTTACGCACTCATTTCACTAACATCATCCATCTTCCTTTTTTCAAATCATTTTGCATTAAAGTATTTACAGTGTTTCTCAATTACTTTGGCACATTTCATGAAGCATACTTAACATTGTTACAATTATAAGAGCAATTCTCAAAACAGTTTATGCCTATAACACAACACTGGTTTAACTGCAAAAGGCCATAACTCAACCAAACAATTAACTCATGTTTCAAAAGTAAATAATTATGTCAATGAATTAGTTACTACCACAAAAATGGAAAGTGCCTTCAGCATCATTTTAACCATGAGTCAAGATGCTTAGATATTTTGTCAAAAAGTAAGTATGCTCCCTGTGCTCCATGATTCCGAATGATAATCATGTACAACTTTCTCACTGTCACTGACTGGCCATTATTTTTAGCAAACTGATACTCATTCATGTAAGAAATAACAGCAGGTTTACCATTGCAAGGCTCTACATTAAAGCATGTCACATTCACTGGCAAGAGAAAACATTTGCATGCAATTGTAATTTATTTCACATTTCAAAACACAGTACAATAGCAAACAGAAAAGTCACACAGCACGGTATAAAACAAAAACAGCAAAACAGCAATACAAGACCAATAAAATGGCAAAAAAAAAGGTACTGCGGGAAACAAAAATACAGCAATGCATTATCAATGCAATTTATGGAATATATTTTTGAATAATTTTGAAAGTTTGGTCAGCTGTTTTGCATGTGGTGGCTTAAATGACGATCACATACATATATTGTTTTGGGTGTATAATTATTACAATGGGGAACTCCATAATCCAAGACTAAAGCAACCGATAATTGTGCCAGATGATGACAATTGCACAAGACCATTTGCACACATGTACTAAAACATTTGTAAATTTGTGTGAAGCAATGAGAAATGATGTACTTCTGTGCAGAAGTGACATTATACTGTATCACACTAGCTGTTTTGTAAACTGTAATTGTCATTTGAGAAATGTGTCAAAGTAATTGAGAAAAAAACAATAACAATGAAATTTCCTTCTTTTTAATGCTAAACTAATTTAAATAGCAGTTTTTCTTTCCTGAATTTTTTTCATGGACAAATCACCTTTGTTTTTCCAGATTCGATCTGATGAGGAATTTACTTCATCTGTGAAATACTCTTTGAGAGGAAAGGGGGCCACTGAAGACCCAGTGAATTTGTTTATTGTTCACCCAGATACCGGTAATGTTCGGATCACGGGCATTCTGGACCGAGAAAAAATTCCTGAATATAATGTGAGCCCCGTTTCAATCCTGGATACCTGATCATGATATGTCACCTTATTAAAAACAATTGAATCATATGTAGATTAAGACTGGAATTGTAACATTAAACCTGTTTTATTTATTTGTTGGTTTGTTTGTTTGTTTATGGTTTGTTTGTTTGTTGCTTTTCAGCTTCAGGGAGTTGCACAGTATAAAAACGGAGATTATGCAGAAAATAATCTCAACCTGCGTATTCAGGTTGTGGATCAAAATGACTGCCATCCTACATTTGGCAAAATGGAGCCTGGCGCTATCAATGAATCAAGTCCAACAGGCAAGTCATTAACTCTATCTTTTGTTTTTCTCATTTACTCTCTTTGTCCATTTAACTTACCCACCGCCATCCAGACGGTCATGTTTATGAACTTGCACATTCATCACCAGATTACATAATTTTGCCAGGTTTATGAATGACTACATTTAATACGTTTAAGTTTTCTTGTTTAGAGTTTTACAGCAAATAAACATGATTTTTTTCAGTGTAACACAGCAGCAACCACCTGCCAAAGGTTTATCTCCAACAGCCTCTTAATTGCAAGGTGATTTGGATGCATTAGGATTGGTGGAATTAATAAACTCCCGTCTTTTGCATTATAGGTACTTACATAATGGCAGTAACAGCCACAGATGACGATGAGCCTGGGAATCCAAATTCGCAAATTAAGTATAGCATTTTGAACCAGTCACCAGGAGAGGGTATGTTCTTCATGAAAGATGATGGGAAGCTTTATGTTCAAAATCCTATGGACAGAGAGGTAGGCAAGCAAATGGACAGGTTGTGTGTTGATTTCTGTTTGATTCTAACACAATGCTTTGGATGTGATACTTCTGACATGAAAAAGAAATTATATTCATTCATCCTAATAAAGAGACACGTCCAGTTAGAAATCAGGTGGGTCTGCCTATCAGCCCAAATGCCGTTTATGAAGAAAGAAAGGAGTTTACTTGTATGTTGCAGCAAAGCTGAGAAAATTTCCTATTTCAGACTTGTATCTCCAGCTTGTAGAAGTAATATATTTTGGATTAATTTCTATTCTTTATATTCAGCATTGCTGTTAAATTGACCTTATGATAAGACATTAAGGGCTATTGCTTGAGCATGAGCTGCCTGTTTTTTCCTGTCTGCAGACGCAAGATAAATATGTGCTGACTGTCAAAGGTACAGATCTCAACGGTGCAGTGAATGGACTCACTGGAACAGGGACTGTCGTGGTTAACATCCTTGACATCAATGACAACCTTCCTACGTTGGAGAAGGACAGTGTAAATATTGCCCGATCGCTTTGTGATTCCAGACTTTCTAATGTATGTTTGCACAGTGCTTAGATCTGTCCACATTTTCTCTGCAGTATCAAGGAAGCATAGATGAAAATACGGCCAATATGGAGGTGATGAGATTTAAAGCATTTGATAAAGATTTAGAAAATACAGACAACTGGTTGGCCCAATTTGAAATCATTTCTGGCAATGAAGCTGGGTACTTCCACATCGAGACTGATCCTAAGACCAACGAAGGAGTTTTAACACTGGTTAAGGTGCGAAAAACTTCATCTCTGTGCCAGTATGTTTGTGACAGACAGGATGGCATTTAATACCTTTGTGTTTTTCTTTAAGCCTGTCGATTATGAAGAACTCAAAGATTTGGACCTCAAATTGGCTGTGACGAACAAGGCCCCATATGTCACCTCAGGGGATTGGACAAGCGCCGGAGGAGGCGGGGGAGGTGCTGGAGGAGGCGGGGGAGGTGCTGGAGGGGGTGCCGGGGGAGGTGCCGGGGGAGGTGCCGGAGGAGGTGCCGGGGGAGGTGCCGGGGGAGGTGGGATAGGTGCTGGGGGCTTTCCGGGAAGTGGTCCAGGTGTACCTGGAGGTGGCACAACGTTTATGAAGACCTACCCGGTGAAGATCAATGTGAAGAACCAGCCAGAGGGCCCCATGTTTTCCCCCAAAGTAAAAGCCTTCCCCGTCTCTGAGGACAAAACAACGTTTGACTCCAAGAAAGTGATTGGACATTATCCAGCTCTTGATTCAGACACACGAAAACCAGCAGAAAACGTGAGGTTGGTGTGCACAAACTCCCCATCATTGGCTTATAGGATCATAACGGTACATGTATACACCATATACCATTCAGTGCATCATTTTCAGTTCGGTAAACAAATAAATACATTTATTAACATGGGCGGAAATACAAAATACTAAATACAAAAGCAGATGTTCAACACAGAAAACATTTTAATTTTAAATTTAAATTGGTTATAGCTAATGCTGGTTACAGTCAGTCATAATTGGTAGTTTGGAAACATTCTGGTTTCCCGATAAATTTCACCAGCACTGGAGAGAGTCAGTAGTTTATAAGACTAAGACTGTCTGTTGGCTCAGTTATACCAAACTTGGATATGTTGCCGGAAACACGCCTACTGTGCAAACTCATTTGAGGCAACATCATCGGAGTGTGTGTAAGACTGGAGCAAACCAGAAACAACCTGTGCAAGTTAGTCTCTCTATGACATCTATGACACTTTTGCGGTGGTAAAGTAACACACAAAGTGGCCAGAAACTACAAAAGTTCGAGACAGCCCAAGAACTCAGAACCAGGAACTAGGTTCCTGAACTTTGGTGTGAAAGCGCCTTATGAAACAGATTTTAAAAAGTAAACCTTGAGGGTCTTGTTTAGAATCCTTTTGTCACTTTTTTATGAAATTGACTGCACCTTATTAACACTTGGATTAATTTATGCGCATTCAGGTACGCCAAAGGGTCTGATCCTGACAACTGGCTTACAATTGATGAAAAAACGGGTGACATCCGACTCAACAAAGCCCCAGATCGGGAGTCTAAATACCTAGTCAATGGAACATACTATGCAAAAGTACTCTGCATGTCACAAGGCAAGTGCTCAAGTGATCAAGCATTCTGACACCTGTCTGCTTTATTAGTCCTGATGTCACACAATATCTGGACATACCAGATAAAAACTTTTACACTCATGATGTATTGCATCCTGCTGTTAAAACTACAATATGACTTTAATAGTGCTTGTTCATGGATAGCAGACATATGAACAGTGTTACTGCCGTTACATCAAGCCTGTACTGATAGTTGAACTATGAACTAGTTTGACCTTAAAGTTTGAACACTTGAGTTGAAATACACAGTGAGAAGTTAAAAGTTGTTGTCTGTTTTATCAATTGTCTTACTATTCAGTGTTTTTTTTTCCATAAATATTGTTTCCTCCTTAAGCCTGAGTCTTCATATGTGAAAGTATGAATGTGTGTGTTTGTGTGTGTGTGTGTGTGTGTATATATACAACTCTGGAAAAAATTGAGATCATTCTATATTATTATTTTTTTTATAAATCTGCATTGTTCAGTCCTGGTTTCATTCTGGTTCTGCAGGCTGCATGGCAGGATGTCTCCAGGCTCAACATTTCTAAGGCAGCAGTACAGAAGAACAGCGTGAAGCAGGGGACACTGGGAATGACCAGAAACCAGCCAGGTAGAGGGCAGAAGTGACTTTGTAATGCCAAAGACGAGCGTTAACTTATCTGCCAGTGTCTCATGAGTCAGAGGATGACATGAAGTGCCCTTCAAAAAGAACGGGAAACATCAAGTGGTGTGTAATGCACTGCTAGAACAGTTTGTAGCAAGGCTCCTAGAAGCTGTCCCATAAAGCAAGGAAGAAGCCCTTCATTAATGAGAAACTCAAGCTATATATATATATATATATAAATATAGACACACACACTCACCGCAGGAATTATTTTTTCCACTCATTTCTCAATTTATGGGTGTGCGTCTATGAATATACTTTTTTTGGTAAATTGCAGCCTGGTTCTTAGTTTCTCATTAATCAAGGGCTACTTTCATGCTTTAAAGCAGGGGTTCCCAAACTTTTCAGCTCACGACCCCCAAAATAACCGTGCCAGTGACTCGTGACCCCCACTATCCTCGGAAGTGGTTAAAATATACAAATGTTGCACGCAGCGGTGCACATGCGCCAATAGGCCTTTCCAAACATGAGCATGACAACACAAAAGAACACAACCATATAATTTTTTTTAATAGTGATTTACTCATTTGTTTAATTTCAACAAAATATCCTATCCAAACAAGAGCATGACAACACAAAAGAACACAACGCTCTAACAACCATATAACTTTTTAAAAAATTGTTATTTATTCATTCGTTTCATTTAAATAAAAATAATATCCTAAGCATAAAGCGATGAAAATTACCTACACGTTACGTGCACATGTCGGAATGTTTAACATACTGTAAATTCTGCTGCAACTGACGCTACTGATGTGTCGTTAATCTGTCGTAATCACCTCAGGGGTCGCGATCAAAAGGAAAGAAATTTGAAAGGCTGATGATTTTTTAATTTGCATGTTTTTTTTTTTTAAATGTAACTATTAACTACTAGTTTTTATCTTTTGTTAGTTATGGATAAAATGTTAATATAAAATGTTAAAATGTTGATAAAATGTTATTTCTAATAGTAAAAAAAAAATTATTTGATTTCTTGGAAATCATCTCGCGACCCCCCCCCTCAATGTCTCACGACCCCCCAGAGGGTCGCGACCCCTACTTTGGGAACCACTGCTTTAAGGGACTTCAGTCCTGCTTCTAGGAGCCTAATATGAACTGTCCTAGCGGTTCACTTCACACCTGCACTTAATGTTTCCCAGTCCTTTTGAAGGTCACTTGATGTCATCTTCCGATTCATGAAAAAATGTCAGATAAGGGTCATCTCTGGCATCAAAAAGTCACTTCTGCCCTTGACCTGGCTGGTTTCTGGTCATTCCCAGTGTCTCCTGCTCCACATTATTCTTGTGTACTGCGGTCCAAGAAATTCTGAACCTGGAAGCACCCTGCTGCTCAGTGTAGCCTTCTGCCAGCAGAACCGGGATTTAAAAATGACAAGTGCATATTTAAAAAACATCAAGAGATATTTTTTTTGTTACAGTTTAGCAATAAAAGTAATAAAAACTTTACTGTATTACTGTAATACCTCATAAGCCTTGCAACTATCTTTAAACTTCAGAGAAGTTGACCAATTTCGCTACACAGCTCGTTTTTGTGTTTGTTGCAATACACCTGCCCTCTGCTGGTCTGGTGGATTCATATGAAGACCTATATGTAACTCGGCAAAATGCATTGTCTTCTTATCTATTTAAATGTTTTCAGCCACCACTGATATAATATATATTTTGTCGCCATCTAGTGGTTTCTTTTAAAATGTTTGCTGATCTTTTTTTTTTTTTTTTAGATATGCCATCCAAAACTGCTACAGGTACCATTGCCATCCAAGTGGAGGACTTCAATGACCACTGTCCTAAGCTCATAAGTCATGAACAGTCAGTGTGCACAGAAGATGGCGTCGTATTTGCCACAGCTGAAGATCAAGATGCTGCCCCTAATGGAGCCCCTTTTGAATTCAGTATTGTACCCGATGGCACCACAGGAGAGTGGACCTTGGAGAGATATAATGGTGAGCAGGCCATTCCAGTATCCATCTGAATACTATGATTTCTGCCACAGGGATCTTTGGTAGGTTTAGACTGTGGGTACAAGAAGTTTATGACAGTACCTTAAATTGCCAGTATTGTAGCCACACATTGGTTGAACTGACCATTGTCATGGAACCCTGATATTTGTCACAGAATTCTGACCATTGTCATTAGGGGTGTAACGGTACACAAAATTCACCGTTCTGTACAAATTTCTGTTTTGCATTCCCGGTTTGTTACAATTTCAGTACAACAGTGCAAGCATATTGTTCTGAAATTATTATTAATACTGCAAACACCATTAGGAACAGTTGTAAACCAAAGGCAATGCATATGCCGGTCGACATGTCTGAATAAATACCTGAGACAGTGTTTGCCCTACCATTATATTAGGGGGGCGCCACGCCCCCCCAACGGCACCTCCCACCCCCCTTTGAAGGTCGAGTTAATTTAATTTTATTTTATTTTCTATATAGCGCCACGTGCGCGCTATATAGAGTCACGTGCGCACACACAGGTGAGCACACTCCCACCAGCGGACAGAGAGCACGCTTCGGAAAATATGTTTCATTAAAAGAAACACAGGAACACCATGAATCCTGTCAGTGTAGGTCTGCCCCCCCCCCCAAAAAAGCTGTAAACCTAGAGGAAATACTGTAAAAGATGCTTATTTGCAGATTGTAAAAATAATTATGTAAAATAAAGTTTAAAAACTCAAATATAACATCACAATTGTCCTTGAAGAAGTGTTGAATCATCAACTTGACAGCCAGCCACCAAAGAACCCTGCATTAGGGTTGCGAACCCTGTGGTATTTTACAGGTGAATATTTGTGCTAGAATTTTAAACATGGTTCGCGAACTTCAGAGAGTTCAGATGTTCGTTAAAGGAGGATTATTAGGGACCAATCCTTCAGAAGCTTGAGAAACTGCTGTTTCTGTGACAAAATACACACAGCACGTGTTTGTCAAAAATTCATCCTTTGCTCTTATTTTCCTTCCTAACAAATGCTTGCTTTAATGCTAATTTTTACATAAATACATACAATTCTGTTTGCTTCATTTCCATATTTCTTATCTCAAAGACACTACAGTCATCCTGAGAGCTGAGAAGAATCTGTGGCCTGGTCCCTATAAGGTGGTCCTTGACATAAAAGACCAGCAAGGCCTCTCCTGTCCTGACGATGAAGAACTGAAACTGGAAGCTTGCACCTGCACCGATAAAAAGCTGTGTACCGCGGCGGGGAAGGACAAGAGGAGCTCCGCACTTGGACCGGCGGGGATCGGGCTGCTCCTCCTTGGCCTCCTGATGCTGCTGCGTGAGTATGCGTCAGACAGCAGCCCCACAGCGCTCACGACATCATGGCAGGCACAGAGCACTATGCATACTGAGGACAGCACTGTTGCATCAAACCCCTAGGGTAGACGGTTTGAATCAAACCTCTGCTCAGGGTTTGTGGTGTTTACAAGTCCTCCCCATGTTTCCACCCAGAGATGGCATGCAGTTAGGCTAATTGGAATCTCTAAATACCCATTTTGTCTGTATGCATAATGTAGTGGACTGGTATCATGGGACAGGCTCCAGGCCTAGTTTTTACAGCTGATGGATATGTATGTACTAATATGTAGCTACTATTGCAGTGCCTCTTCCTACAATATTTTGTCCCGTTATTGAGCTTGCAATGGGTTTGCGCCCCGTCCTGGGTTATAATTATAATTCTGTAATATGATTATATTAATTATTCACATGCATCATGGATTGGTACGTTTGTTTCTAAATGTTTGGTACTGTACATGTCATAAAGTTTTGTTTTGTTACGTGTTCGGCTTTCTGAAAGCTGCAGTACTGCAGTTGGCCATGTGGAGGCGCGTAACTGAACACTGTCCTCTAGAGTACATAGTGAAAAATGTACTTAAGTGTACTTTAGTCAGTGGCAGAATCCGCTTAAGGGTCATTTAAATACGACTTGCCCATATTTTGGTGTTTCTCTGCCTGAAGAGAATAAATCGCCTAAGTATACATAAACCCTGCACTAAAATTGATTAGAGAATATGCTTCAGTCAAAAAAGTGTACAGCTACGTGCTTTTTTGACTGAAGTGCATGGGAGAATCGACCCCCTAATGACTAAGGTCTGCTTGCCTTCCCACCTGAATGTGTGCAGTGATACCCCTGCTGCTGCTGTTCTGTAACTGCGGGGCTGCTGGAGCCGGAGCGTTCGGCGGCATGAGAGGGGGCTTCACTGAGATGCCATTTTCCACCAAAGAACACCTGATTGCCTACCATACTGAGGGCCAAGGCGAAGATAAAGTGAGTAGCGTTTTCATGATCCATTTTTTATATGATTTTTATAAAATCTCTATAAAAGATGTTTTGTGAGTGTGCTTGGATTAAGGCTGCAAGTTTACTTAACATCATCACGAGGATTGCAAGAAAATGTGATTAATTTGAGGTTTTCCCCGCCATCCGGAAGTAAAGCGTTCGTATGAAACCTTTCGTAAGCAGAATTTAATTATATGGGAGCCATTTTTCAGTGTTCCCAGACCAAAAAATCACCTACCAAATCATACCAAATATCACATTAAACCGAAAATGGCATTTCACATTTCAAGAGTCTGAGATTGAAGATGAACAGGTTAGTTTAGTCATTGCTGCAAAAACGCAGTCGCTGGCATTCTTCCTATTGTTTCTTAATTTTCTGTGACTATTACTGTTGGGATCTCTCATAGAGTGAATTTTACTGTGCACTTTCCTTTTGGACTTTGCTGGATTACCTTGATTGAACGGATTGCTTTGGACTTAACCTCTTCTAGTGAGTTGCCCTGTTGTAGTTTTTTTCTGTCGTCTGCCTGGCCTGTTGCATTCCCTTCTTTGTTCCATAAATCCCCATTTTCACGGCTGTTTGCGCTTGTGCTCACTCGCCAGTCCTGACAAGTAGTCACACAGAAAGTGATGCCATTTTGTGATGCAAAGCGTGTCGCCTGTGACATTTAGTCTTAAATGATATAAGAATCATATTGAGCATGTGGCATATCGATTTCAAGGGAAATTGTATTGTGATAATTATCGCTATCATTTTATCGCCCAGTCCCACATAAACCAGTAACACAGTTGTTTATTATCATTATCAAGTATTGTGTAGTGTACATAATTCTATGTACTATACTTTTATACGGCTGACAGCACAGTATGTTTTACACTAGCATCACCATAAACACGTAAGAAATGCATTGCGCTATGATGTCATGATGGCTACGACATCGCTAGGGAATAAGAGAGGGCATTGTATTATAAGATGTTAAACTAAACATTTTTTTTTTACTTTTTTTAGTCACACACCTTGGTAATTAATGGCATGTACCACGTGTACATATTATACAGATGGATCGAAACACTATTTAATTTTGCCCCAAATTTTGATGTAAAATTTTAAATTTGGCAAATAGCTCTAAGACGAGTAGCCTGGCCACCACTGAAAGGACACTTTATAACATGAGAGATCTTGAGACTTTAAGGTATAAGCCTTCAATAAAATAAACAAATATTGCAAATTACAATATTTTTACCCTATGCTTGCCTCCATCTGATCATTTTTAAACCAAAATAAACCGGGTAACATCAGCTTCCCTGTGAGACGCTATTAGACTATAGGACTGTGGGACTGTTCTGGGATTCTGTGCAACCGCTCGACTTAATCTCTCATGTTGTTTACAACCAGAAAGGAATATTATAGGTCTCTATTAAAATCTATGGTCATATTATTCTCCCATTTGGGTAACAAAATGCTGCTTACCTTAACACGATCAAAGAAATAATAATCCGTCATAAAAACCAGTGGTAGCACTTGTGCTACTAACTTTCTCAGTTGGCAACGTGAAATTCCATGGTTACAAAGACAGCTACAGTACAGTAATGCACATGAGTCAAGCAGGTTACCGACACAAAGATGAGTGGTGTACCCAAGCCAAGACTTCTAATATTCAAGGTATACTGTAGAATACACTTACACAAACAAATATTATGTCTTACTAATATTTGTATATTATATGATTTTATGCATCCAAATCATTCTCAGTATTGATTTCGGCTTACTTGTCATCTGTATGTTTCTGCAATCTTTTCTCAAGCTCCAAAAATATTCCTGTTTAATTGTTGATGGCCAACTCGCGAATGACCAAAACCACGAATATCTAATGCAGGAATGTGAAGGGTTTACTGTATTTGCAAAATATTATAATCTGAACATTAACTTGAATAACTTAACTCTCACCTTCACTTATGTCTGTCTTGGGGTTTCTCCTTGGCTCTCCCTCTCCTTCAGTCTCCTCCTCGTTCCTCTCATTTTGCTTTTTAAAATAATCAAATATAGACTGCTTTATTTTTGGAACATATTAACATCACAGATAAAGGGATTGTTTTGCACGTCCTATCATCAGATGCACATATACTCCCGCATGCAGGTAAGGAGACACTAACTTAGCAAAAAGAAAAAGACACACTGAACCAGGGAAGAAGAAAAAAACTCTTTCAATCACATTTTGTTATGCAGTACCCATGCCAGAGCCAAACACCTAATGATTATCATACACTCATACAGATGCGACCACATGAAATTTGAACTCAAATACACTCAATAAATGGTCACATATGCAACCAGACTGGTGCCCTGTGTTAACGTGATAAATTTCCTAGCCCTTACTATATTTATTATTTTTTTGTTTTCCCTTGTAGGAAGTCCCACTTCTGAATGCTCCAATCGAAGTGGATAATGTCGTCAAATCAAGTGCAGGTCCTACTCAAGCAGCAGGAATAGCTGCCGGGCTCATTTCAGGTTCCTCCGGATTTAAGGCAGGGGGGCACATGGACATTGATTACATGGACCAAGACTTTGCATTTAACTCACGATACCGTGCTACTGAAACTGAAACATATGAAGGAATTGCCCTCCCTGATTTTTATTTGGAAGAGTACTACTCAAAGGTTAGCAGTGCTAATGCTTCACATTTATTTGCACATTACAGAACATATTATCCAGTTTCAAAGTTAACTGAAAGTTGGCTGTAAGGGTGAATGGAAAGTTAGCTATCTATGTATGGCTATGTATTTTTTGTATATATTTTTTATTTAGCTCAGAAATGGATACCTTAAACTGATAACTATTCTCCTAGGTTAATAAATGTGATCAGTTGATGTACATTTAATGTACGGGTCAAAATTGATATTTTAGGTATATATACATGGATACATGACACTTAGGTTCACATTCTTGGGTATATGCATTTGTGCATCATGATAAGATTGGGGGGGGGGTGTTTAAATAATACATTTTATCACAAATCATACCTGCATTGTCTAAAAAATTATCATCATTTCTATAGTTAGTTGAATGGACTTTATGTAGACCTGTACCAAATGCACAAACCTACAGTAATTCATTTTTATCTTCCATTAACTTATTTGTCATGTTTTTCATGAACATTCTAGAAAGCCAGTCTTGCTCTAGACAAAGAAGCCCTGGATGAAAAAATGCTGGTGTATGACTGTGAAGGACAGGGATCCTTGGCAGGCTCTGTTGGCTGCTGCAGCCTCCTGGAAACAGACAACGACCTTGAATTTCTGAATAATCTGGGCCCCAAGTTCAAGACCTTGGCTGACATCTGCAGAGGCCCTGAAATGGAACCCATAACGTTTGTCCCGCCACCATTGCCGCCACCCAAGTTCGAGCCACCCCCAGTAACAGACGTGGTGATGGACACTATTACCATGCCAAAGGTGGTTCAACCCACTGTCCGTGTGGAAAAACCAGTTGTTGAGACCAGTTACATGGCTCCCACCCCTAACGTGACAGTCCGCGAGAACGTGGTGGTCCCCAAACCAACATACGTCATTCAACAGCCTGTGTACTACACCACAACCCCTGTGGTACCAACCACTCGGTATGTTGTTGATCCTCAGGTTCATAACACTGTGCTGGTTGCGGATAGACCCTCGATTCCCAGCACGCAGACCATGTATTTGGTGAACAGTGTTCCTGCAGCTGAGAATATGATGATAACTGAGAAGAGAGTGGTGGCAGGACCTGTAGGTGGTGGGTTGGTAGAAGGTTCAGTTCCAGTGATGCGAGAAGGTCTAGTGGGAGTAAAAGCAGGTGTCGGTAATCTTTATGGATCGCAGAACGTATTGGTCATGGAGGGGCAGGGTGGGGGACCAGTACTTCAGCCTGGAACCCTGACAAGGAAGGATCTGCCAGGGTCTCAGAACATCCTGTTGGTGGAGGAAAAGGTTGGGCCTGGGCAGGTGCTTCAGGGAGGTGGTGCATGGGTGCAACAAGGGTCTTTGGCGAGGGGGAACATTTCTGGACCCCAGAATATTCTCCTTGTGGAGAAACAGGGAGTTAGTGGACAGGTAGTACCAGGGGGTACAGCAACTTTGATCCAAGGGTCTGGTGGAAACATGACTTTTAGTGGTGGTTCCTTGACTGGTATACCCAGCGTAACGAAAGTAATCACCAAGGAGAAGAAAATTGTTTCAACCAAAGATTGAACACAAAACAAGCCAGTTTTCCATGGCATTGTACTCCGATTATTGGTCACAGTAGTGATTTAGATAATACAAGAACGTTTAAATCTGTGGTGGCAAAACGTAACAGATCAAGAAAATGCAGAATAAATATAAAAAACCACGAATTAATAACGATTGTTTTCTAGTGTTTGTTTTCTCGTTTCTCTGTTTTTTTGTGTTTTCTTATTTTTTAGTTTTTTTAATTATAAGAACTTAAAAATGTAAACTTATTTGAAAATATCGAAATATTGAAAAACACAAAAACATTGAAAGATTGAGAAAACTACGGAAGAGGATTAGGGCCACCATGAAAATATTATTTGAATTCTATCTTTAATCTCAGAATTCTGACTTTAATGTCAGAATTCTGACTTTAATATCAGAATTCTGAGTTTAGAAAAAAAAGTCAGAATTCTGAGATTAAAGTCAGAATTCTGAGATTGAAGTCAGAATTCTGAGATTAAAGTCAGAATTCTGAGAAAAAAGTCAGAATTCTGATTTTAATCTCAGAATTCTGACTTTTTTCTCAGAATTCTGACTTTTTTTTCTAAACTCAGAATTCTGAGATTAAAGTTAGAATTCTGAGATTAAAGTCAGAATTCTGAGAAAAAAGTCAGAATTCTGACATTAAAGTCAGAATTCTGAGAAAAAAGTCAGAATTCTGAGAAAAAAGTCAGAATTCTGACATTAAAGTCAGAATTCTGAGATTATAGTCAGAATTCAAATAATATTTTCATGGTGGCCCTAATCCTCTTCCGTAGAAAACACTTTCATCAGTTGTTTTTTTTTTTTATTTATCTTTGCACTGCAGGGCCACCGTACCTTCCAGCCAATGCTTATTTCTCATGTAGATATGTGTAGTCTTTTAGAAATGCAAATATACGTCATCAGAGCAAATTATCGGTAAAAATGTAAATATCTCAAAAATAGATTTTTATGTATGCCCATTGAGGCAATAAATAACCAAGCAATTATTCCTTGACAATAGAGGCCATTGCTGATTTGTTCATGGCTTTATTTTTGGGGAGAAGTTTTGTTCAGTGACTACGTTTTTATAGATATTAAGAAATTTTTGTGTGTAAATTCAGAATATACTTCAGATTTGAAACAGAGTGCACAATTTAGGTCTGGAAGCATAGCAGACTATCATTTGTGGTTTATGGTATATCTATGGTCGCTATTGGTTTATGAGCAAACGAAAGAAGTATGCTGTTACATCAGAAAAGGCTGTAAGCAAAAGCCACAGAGAAACCGGACCGCCCAGCTTAGCAAGAGGTGACAGATACCCAAGTCCTTTGCAACATAATTGCCATTAATGAAGAAAAAGGGATCGGCGGATAGGCAGTGTATAGGCTACTTTAACTCATTGAAATAAAACTTATCTCCAGGTTGGGTCATATACTAGAAAACTGGGATAAACTTGGGGTCGAATTGTTGAACTTGTTTTTTATATTGAACATTTTACTGATGAATTACAAGAAATGCAGGTTTGAAGCAACACAGCTGTACTGCCGCACCTTTCGGTTACCCGCGTTTTAGCATCATGCTATGGTGTGCTTTCTTGGCTATTTTGTACTTCTTTTTTACGAAGCTGTATTTTTTCCCATGCACAGATCATTTTATAAGAAAATGAAACTGTTTTTCTTTTTAATTTTTATGTGCACCAAACATAGGACTTGTCTGTCTAGTTCCGTGTACATGAATGTAGCCATACCTGCTTGTATTTCTCTGGAAAGAAAAAAGCTTTCTAAGGAAATGATTATGTTTTGCTTCTGGTGTAAACATTGATACTTTCCTGACTCTTTACATATTCGCTGTTGCAGTGGAAGAAAATTTAATGGTGTGATCAGATAATCCAGGACAGAATCTGTTGTAAACTCCCATTTCAATTAACAGGACCTGGATTTCACATTAAGTGCTTGCTGTGAACTGATTGGTCAGTCTCCTATAATCATGCATGTGTCACTAATGTTAATGTAAAACTGCTGAATGAGTCTTTCAATCAAGGAAGCAGAAGAAACCAGTCAGAGCAAAGAAGAACTGATCTATTTAGCCAAACACAGGAGGTGACATGGATTATCTGGTCACCCTAAAATTTTATGAAGTTGACAGTCAACTATTCCTTCTTATCGCATTAAGTTCCACTGGCCATGGATACACTGAATGTGTTTGTCGGTTTTGGTAAAGTATGCAGGACTGACCACTGACTTTAATGCATTATTACCCTTTGAGTGGTCAGTATTTCCGATAATCTTTCTCTGCATCTCTCCTACTGCAACCCTTAACTAATAGAATAAAAAGTATTTTCACGGCAGGCTGCACATATGTATATTTGATTTTAACTGCCATAACAGATTTTTATACTTGCTTCATTTATTGAGTGCCAATGGTTTCTGTGTTGAAAGGGAAGGTTTCAATAAAGCTTCACTGGAAAAAAACAAAACCCCCGGGAAACTTGATTTTGTAATCTGGAAAAACGAGGCTGTTTTTCTATGGTGCCAGACATCTGAAAAGTAACACCAAAAGAACAGCAGCCATCTGAGTGTGAAAGAGTGCTTCTCAAACCCCGGTCGCAATCCAGCAGCACGCTGCCAGCTGCCTCCTGTGAGCCGTGGAACTGTGGCAGGGAAACGAGGCTATAATGAGCTGCAAACATGGTCCCTGCATGGGGATATTCTGCTGGTCTGCAAAATACACAGGGGGGGCTGATATATTGGCTTATTGTCATATAAAATTTAGAAAATAAAATGAGAAACGTTGATAAACTGTCGATAAGGAACATTTCTTGATAGCGCACACCAGCCTATCACATAACAGAAACAAATGCAACTCCAACCAATCATATGGTTGTATTTTAGGAACAGACAACCTAGGCCCCAACAAAAATGCATAGCAAGGTTGATTTAGTTGGTGGAGCACACTGCATGCTACTGTAATGTATCATAATATATCATGTAATATAATGTAATATAATAATATAATGTCATGTAATAATATAATATCATAGAAGTGATAAGTGCTCCCTCAGAGGGAACTTGTGTCGGTGATGAAGGCGAGAGCCCAGCACGCACAACATCTTTTTAAAAAGGAGATATTGAGGACAAACAAGATAGAAAGATGTCAGCAGTATGATGGGGCATTTTTGCAGTTTAAAGTCGTGACAGACTGGAAATTCTGTAAACTCATTTTACCACTTCCTGATTCTATTAATACATTTGGAAAGATACATATAAATACGTAATGATAGAAACATAGATTTTATACATATATAATAAGCTGTAAACATGATTTTACTAATTGCATTAGTACTGTACAACATTATAGATGCCATACTTGAAGGATTCCCCCTTTCCCCCTCCCTCAGGCTTCCAGAGGTCAGCCTACCCATGTCTAGTTTGCCAAGCTCACAAAGTAGAATCAGGGTATCCACTCCGAAAAAGTTAATTGACCCACATGGTGATGTATCATTGACGTGACCTACAAATGAGCAATAGAATCCCGGGGACGAACAGACAGCTGAAGGCGTGACCGATCCGTCAATCCAGACGGGAAGGTCACGCCTTCGTGAACATCAGCTGATAACTAATGAGCTACCGATAACATCCGGTAACACTCTGAGGAAGACGACAGCGAACGTCGAAACATGTCAGGTGAATAAAACCTAAAAAATTAGATGTCTGATAAAAAAGAAAAAAGAGCATTGTTATAATTACTTTAAAGACATAATGAATATAATTGAAAGAATACCGATTGTGCAAATGTCACCATTATGATTTTTTCTTGTGCAGGCCCCCTGCACAGGCTATGATATTGTTTCTCTTTTATGCATCGTTCAGTGATAACATTAATTGCCAATGTTTATTAATATAAAGAAAATGTTCTCCCGCTAATTTCCACTTATGGCCACGAGTTCTAGTATTTAGACTAATATTGAAATAGTCATTTGGCTGAACAGCATCCAAACCTGTTAGAATCTTATAGACCTGAATCATATCCCCCCTTAGTCTCCTTTGCTCAAGGCTAAACAGATTCAGTTCCGCTAACCTCTCCTCATAAGACATTCCTCTAAGACCAGGAATCATTCTCGTAGCTCTTCGTTGCACCTTTTCTAAGGCAGCAATGTCCTTCTTGAGGTATGGTGACCAAACCTGCACACAGTATTCTAGGTGGGGTCTTACCAAGGAATTATATAAGTGTAACATCACCTCCCTTGACTTAAACTCCACACATCTAGAGATATAACCCAACATTCTGTTCGCCTTTTTTATTGCTTCCCCACACTGGCGAGAGTGGGACATGGAAGCATCAACATACATACCGAGATCTTTCTCATAATCAGCTACCTTTATTTCAGTGGAACCCATAAAATATCTGTACTTTATATTTCTGCTCCCTGCATGGATTACCTTACATTTATCTGTGTTAAATTTCATCTGCCAAGTATCAGCCCATTCGCTAATTAAATCCAGATCCCGTTGAAGCCTCTCTGCTGCTAGATTAGTATCTGCTACCCCGCCCACCTTAGTGTCGTCTGCAAATTTAACCAGTTTACTGTATGTATTTGTGTCAATATCATTAATGTAAATTAGGAACAATAGTGGTCCTAAAATTGAACCCTGCGGTACCCCACTATGAACGGAGGCCCACTGTGACATTGTGCCTCTAATAACTACTCGCTGCTTCCTGTCAGTTAGCCAGTTTTTGATCCAAGCTGCCACATTTCCTAAAATCCCTGCAGCTTTAAGCTTTAGCAAGAGCCGTTTGTGGGGGACAACATCAAAGGCCTTCTGGAAATCTAAGTAATGCCTTACGACCATCAATAGAAGATTCACTGTAATATCTTACCGGATCATCACACTTACATATATCCCACTGAGAAATATTAGTAATATGTGATCGGGTTTGGGTCTTTAAATCGGAGAAAATAATTTGCTTGGGTCGGTGGCGAGCAGATGATTTCAGCGTACATACTGATTCGGATGACGTCAGAGCCAATCCATGGACCCTTGTTTTGGTTATTTTTCAAAACTAATCTCCAATGATTTCTAAATCATATTCCAGATATAAACTAATAATTATCACTGTAGGTCGTCTCATTTGTATGATATTTGCAAGAAAATTGTGTGTCACTTATATAGTTTTACATACAAAGAATGGATGGAGTGGCTTCTTCAAGATGGCGTTGCCCACTGTCTTATAGCTGGACTTGCCTGTCATGTCTAGTAAATATACGCCACTGGGCTACTGCCCAGCTCCACCTTTTGAGGTCCTCCCCCCTTGACTCTCGCTGCGGTTCATTAGTGCGGCCCACCGGTTGAGAACCACTGCTGCAGAACATATAAAATGTAACAATATATATAACAAACACCAGCAATTAGGGATTCCACTTTCAATTACTATTTTCTATCAACACCTGTTACATCAAACCAGGGCTGTGGAGTCGGAGTCGAGGAGTCGGAGTCGGAGACAATTTTGGGTACCTGGAGTCGGAGTCGGCAAAAAGTTAACCGACTCCGGCTCCTACTAAATTTAAATGGGAATTAAAAAAGTAAGTTGAAATGTCCCAATTCACAAACAGTCATAATGAACTACTTCTCTGCTGTAAGAATAAAGCCCAATGCATGCAGTGCATAATGTTACCACAAAACGAACATGTCAAGTAACCATGAAGCATGCTTTTCATTGACTGTATGCGTCACTATATGGGATGTAATGCACAGGTAAGGTGCGGCACCGCTTTGCATTGTGTCGTGTTCCACTGTTACAGGGAACTGTGAACCTAGCCTAAAGCCTCCCATACATTTACAGATGCACTGCCGATTTTTCGACAAAAAAATGTCAAACGCCTGAAAAATCATCTGGTGTGTTCTCAGCTCTGTCGGCTCCCCTTCGCTATGCGCTACCCTTGAAACCTTGTTTTCATTGTGTTTGTCTTTAATCTGGCATTATAGTAGAGTGTTGGCTTCCTAGCCAGTAGTTCTGTGGTGAAATGAGATGTATGTTGCCTTCCTTTCCTTCAATGGATGTAGAAAATACATTAGCATAGTATATACATACAGAGTCGTCGGAGTCGGGGAGTCGGAGTCGGAAGATTTAGAAACTGAGGAGTCGGAGTCGGAGTCAGAGCATTTATCTACCGACTCCACAGCCCTGCATCAAACTGTAACACAGACTATCTTTATTAGAGGAGTTTAATCTGACACATTTTCTTTTATTTTGCTGAAACCACATGGCGTGTAGCCTCGTTTGTTTTAGTTGTCAAAAAGTGGATTTTTTCCTTTTAAATTAAAAGTCAGATGAGCAACACATAGGCCTAATGATTTAGGTGAATGTATGTCAAAAATCATACAACACAGTCGATTACTTGAATGAACATTACTGTAATTCACTTTGGAGTTATTCCAGAATTTAACTGAAATGTAAGTTTAATTATATTGGGTGCAGTGTTTGATTTGGCGTAGTACACCTGAGGAGTGACAGAGCTGAGCTCCAACACAAACTAAGCACTAGTGGCAACTCAAAGGTCAAATGCATCCCCTGGAATAAGCAGCGGGGCAGTCAGAGGAAAAACCTAGCAAACCATACTGTTGGTGTTTTCTACACTGTACAACAAAAGGTTTATTCTGTATGATTTATTTATTAAAATTAGATTTCAGTTTGCAGTCCACTCAGTTTGTTGCATTGTCAAGTTCTGAATCTCTTTAATGTCAATTCTAAGAGAACTTAAAGCAAAAGACAAATAGTGACCTGAATTAGACCATGATAATTATTAATATTGACTTATATGGAAAAAATATGCCTGATGAGGGGACCACCCCCCACCACTCCCACCGGTCACTGAAATTTGGCGAGGGGATCATGCCCCGCACCTCCGACATAACAGGATTAATAGCAAAGCCAGGATGAGAAACCCTGTTTTCTCAAATATCAAAAGCACTTTCTGCACTGTACAGTACTTCAAGGTAAATATAGGACTGTATGCATTGTGCTTTACAATTAGGCCTGGACGATATGGCAAAAATTTATATCACGATATATTTCCTAATTTTGGTCGATACGATATAATTCCGATATCGATATGGACAATATTAAAAAGCCTCAGGAAAAAACTGCCGAGGACACGCACAATGGTTGTCTGCAAACTGAATTTGCAAAGTCTATAATACCTCCAGGCTCCTCCTATTAAAATTATATAATTTTTTTTTTTAAATAAAAACAGTACAAAAAAAAAAAGGTTCACTTTTTATTTGTATTTAGCCTTTACAAACAAGAAATGTGAAATAAACTATCAAATAAATAAAACTCTCAGACTCAGCTTATTAACAATAATATATTTCCATTTAAACTAGAACAGGCTGATTATTCATATACAGTCGAACCCGGTTATGTCGCCGGCCTAGGGGGTTGCCAAAAAGCGTCGAGATAACCGATGATCGAGATAACCGAAAACCAATATGGCAGCAATATATTAGCATGTGCTTGAAATGTATTTATGTGCGTTAATAACTGAGAATGTACATGCACGGGTTTTTGGCGTTGCCGCGATTTGTTTGACGCGATCGGCATGCTATAAATATGTACATACATCGGGGCCGGTTCTAGACATGCATATATGAGGGGGCAGACAGAAATGTGAAGGGGGCACATGGTGGCGACAAAGGCGGGAAAGGGGTGGGGTGGTGCTCTGGATAACTGTTTTTGTCATGTAATTGGATTGCACTTTGTCAGGCCTCTGCCCTAAGACCTGTCCAACTTGGGTGTCCCACCTGAAGGCTAAGCTTCTGCTGGTGTAGCTCTTAGGGTCACTGAGGCACGCAAAGCCCCTGACCACAGTAAGGTGGCAATCCCTCAGGGGGAAAACTGAAAAGTAAAACAAAAAATAAAATAAAATATTCCTCATCAGATTAAAAACAAGACATTTACCTTAATTGGATGGCCTATATCAAACATATTTGAACCCAACAAAACACTTTTCACTATTGCCAATATTACCAAAACTAAAAAGGGTAGGCTAAGTTATGAAAAAGAAAAAATCAATTCACCGAGTCTTGAAATATAAAACTGAAAAATAGGATCGGTCAGGGTTCATTTCACTACATGTTGTACTTGTTATAACTATGTATGTGACGAATAAAGAATCTTGAAATCACAACGAACAAGTCGCTCAATGAGAATGAATGACGTAACCGACTGGCTAAGCTGCTTCTAGCGCCAAGGTGGTTCAAATGGTACGATCCACACTAGGGGTGTCTAAAATCGTTTTACATAAAATTTTCCTACAAGGTGAGGTTCTTTCTTAAAAAAAAAAAAAACAAGAAAAATGTTAATACCCCCCCCCCCAAACTGCTATTTTTGTCTATTTGGGGGGGGTCTTGATCGGGGGGTACTGGGGGGTACAGTACCCCCCGATCAAGACCCCCCCAAATAGACAAAAATAATTCGAACCATGATCTCACTAGTCACTATGATTTTGACGAGAGAGATTGCTGTTTCCTCCAAACCTTCCGCAATCACGCAGCTCATTTCGCTTTGCCCTGCCTACTGAGAAACTGGCTCATTTGCATACTAACAGTGATTGGATGTTTAGCTGGGGGGAGGGTGAGTGGGGGATCTGCCGAGTGCTGCGTGAGCCCGCGCACAAACAGAACGCGGAGGGAAAGAGCGAACAAGAAGTGAAACTTATCATCTCGTTTGTGCCTTTTTCAGTGGATTTTTCAGCTACTGTAGTAAATCTTGTCCATATTCAGTTTGTGGGTAATTATTATTTTCTTCCTCAACTTCTAAAAGTTTGATTTAAGGGGGCAGGACGTTTGCTTAAGGGGGCGTTGCCCCAGCGTAGAGCCGGTGTTCCGGGCAATTCGGTTTCCCTATGTTTCCCCTGTCTATCAGGAAATAATGTTTCCCCTAATATTAAAGCAAAGAGGTATGTGAAATGTCTGAAAATCACTCAAGTACATTATTACATGTGAATACTGTATTGTTATTAGTTCCGAGGCCCAGAGTTGCTGTATACCTATTTTAACAGGGGGGAACCAAATATCCTGGATGTCAGGAAATAATGTTTCTCCTAATATTTAGGCAAATATGTATGTGGGATGTCTGAAAATCACTCAGGTACATTATTACATGTGAATACAGTAGATCGTCACGCATAATATAGACGTCTTATAAGCAATAGTATACCGTTTTCATCAAGAAATATCTCTATCCAGCGAATGAAATACTTTAATTTATTATCTGTAAAAACAAAAAACATGTGATGTTTTAAAATATATGGCTTGTTTACCTCAAGAGCTTTGTAAAAAGACATGAAAACAACAGCGAAACCGTGCACAAATCAGCGCGCGACAGGGGAAACATAGGGAAACCGAATTGCCCGGAACACCTGCCCCGACATACATGTTGGCTAACAAAAGGCATACCACCAACTAACAGCAGAGATTTACCAGTATACAATAAAAACCACCGTCGTTTCTTGATACAAACCTTTAATTATATTCTCCAACATTGAAAACACAAAGATCGCTCACAAAATCACAAAAAACCTGCGGGGTGTACTGTAGTTCGTTTTCACAAAAAGCTAACCAGTGTCAAAATTAAATTCACGAGTCATTTCCCTCTGATGCAGCTCTGAAAAGTATCATACACGTGGTTACTATGGTTTCTTTACAAAGTCTAAAATGCTTTGTTGCTTTTGCTTTTAACAGTCTGCTTGAAAACAAATGCTTCAATATTATTTATGCTGTCTAAAAAAGTTTTACCTGGATCACGTTTCACAGCTGCGTTGTTCAGCAAATTACCATGCGAATGCGATTTGAATACGCGCTGTTTAGCACTTGTGATACATTTTTAAAAGCCGGTGAATATATATAATATTCAAATGTATATCGAAATATCGGAAATGTGTTTAAAAATCGTATCACCGTTATCGAAAAAAATTATATCGCGATATATATTGATATCGAATTATTGTCCAGCCCTATTTACAATAAATTAAATAAGATACGGAGGGTGGATATTATTTAATTCCTTGAAGAACGCATAACTAGATGTGTTCGTGACACTGCATCGAGGTATTATTTTTGGAATCCCATGACATAAGCAAATAGCATCAAACTTCCGTACTGGAATGGTGACAATAGCCTGGATACGTCTGGATAGCTTGTTATTTTTCTCTCCCAATTATAATATATAACAATCATATGTTACATGTGAGAAGGTGCGGGTTTCTGTGTAATGTTGACTGGCAATACATACAGTAATTTGCATATTAGCCAACGTTATAATTTGGGATTTTCGCCCTCAGGTGGAGTAGCTCTGTTGTTTGTTTGTGCTATTTGTTGTTTTTTTTTCGTGCGTGCTATTTGCTGATATGCAAAAGCCAAACACGGATGCATTATGATGGTATAATATCAGCATGAATCACCTGGTATAGAACAGGTTAGGTCAGTTCTAAATAATTTTTATGACGGAGGAAGATAGACGGCTATTTAAGTGGGGTTGGTGGACACTGGACAGACTCACAGTAGGATAATTTGCCATGGCATCAACTTCCCTCTCGGTACTGGGCTTGCCGCTGTTTCTCATCTTGGTGGTAAGTTTAAAAAAAGCACTTTAGAAGAACAACTAGTACGTGTGTTTTTCGTATTTTTTTTCTTTATTCCTCAGAGGTATGTTACATTGTGATAAAACTTTGACCAGACAGTCAAAAAAAATGCTAGTAAATAAAAATGTATTACATGTCACAGATGTCCTACACTGCACATGTATGTCTTGATAATAACTGACACAAAGTGCTTAAGAATAATTTTGTTGCTAATTCATTTATTTGAAATTTTCCATAGGTGCAACATTTCCTTTTCATTTTATTATGGCTGAAAAACATTAACTGCTATAGTTTTAGCTTAGTATTAACAATGAGAACTTCCATTTTAGTGTTTAACAGCAGTCAAATGGCCCATCTTAATTCTGAGGACTAATGTCCAAGAAGCGTTTAGCTTGCATTGGAATCAGGCAGGTCATTAAACTGTTCTGACACATCATTTCATTGATGTGGCCATGCAATTTCAATAAAAAATCAGCCAATTCAAAAACAGGGTTTTGGTTTTAAGTAAGACTGTAATTCCGCACATATAAGGATCTGTATGTTCGACGATGCTTGTGACAACACCACTGTTTTCAGTGACATTGTGTCGGTGACAATTGATTTCCCCCAGTCTCTGTTGCTTGTGTTGTGATTTGTTGCATTTTCTTGTGAAAGGTTTCCACAAATGGAGTGGATGCCAAAACGAGACAGAAAAGGGAGTGGGTTGTCCCTGCGCAGAAGCTAACAGAAAATGTGGACTACACAGGAAAAACATCCGTAGCACGGGTAACATTCATTTCTGTGGACTATTGAGATGGGGCAATGAACCCGGATTTGCACAGCTGCTGGGCGAATCTGTTTCCACAGAAAATAATGTAAAAAGAAATGCGCATACAGTAAATTCTACCAGTGAGGGTTAGCACAGTATGTGTAGTATAGCCTTCAGGACAGATAGACTGGAATGTTGCAGGGACAGTCATTTTGATGAAGTAAGAACCTTATTCCAGCCATTTCCAGGCTTGGATGTATATATGGTACATTTTAAATTAAGATCATCAGATTCTTTGTTAGAACTTTAGGAATTATTATACAGGACAAATATCTTTATATGTTAAAAACTAATGTGTTTGAGTGTGCCTAGTGACAAAATCATCTTATTTCAACAAATTAAAATTAAGGTTTCAGATTCTGTACAGTTTCCTCCCAAAGTTTCATTCTAAATAATTTTTAATTAATTTAACAAGTCTTGCTGTTTTTAAAAAAAGACATATCAGGGGTGTGGAAATCTAATTTCTTTCTACTTGTCCACGGACAAGTAAACTTAGAAAATCCACTTATCCGCCAGTTAAATTCACTTGCCCACAAACAAATAACAAAAGTGAAAAAAAATATTTTTTCTGATCTCTTTTATTGATACCAGAACCGCCTTCCATTTAAAAACTGAAAAAAAGTTCTTTCAGGGAGTAGTATTTTGCCACTTTGCTCTAGAACAGGGTTGCACAAAGTGGGGCCCACGGGCCAAAGTTGGCCCGCCGTACTATTTAGATTGGCCCGCCAATGAATATCTAAAATTTTAAATTATACTGTACTAAAATTTGTTTCAAAAATTCTTAAAGCAAGAATCCCAATGTAGCTATCAGTGCGTTTACTTTTTAGTGTACGTTGGCCTAACTAATATACAGTCGAACCCGGTTATGTCGCCGGACTAGGGGGTTGCCAAAAAGCGTCGAGATAACCGATGATCGAGATAACCGAAAACCAATATGGCGGCAATATACTGTATTAAGATATGCTTGAAATGTATTTATGTGCGTTAATAAATTAGAATGTACATGCACGGGTTTTTGGCGTTGCCGTGATTTGTTTGATGACGCGATCGGCATGCTATAAAAATGCACATACATGTCGGCTAACAACAAAAGGCATATGTGCACCAACTAAAAGCGGAGATTTACCAGTATACAATAAAAACCACTGTCGATTCTCGATACAAACCTTTAATTATGTTATCCAACATTGCAAACACAAAGATCGCTCACAAAATCACAAAAAAACCTGCGGGGTGTAATTCGTTGTTACAAAAAGCAAATCTGCAGTGTCAAAATGACATTCACAAGTCATTTCGCTCTGACAGCTCTGAAATGTATCGTACACGCAGTTAATATGGTTTCTTTACAAAGTCTAAAATGCTTAGTTGCTTTTTGCCTTTAACAGTCTGCTTGAAAACAAATGCTTCGATATTATTTATGCTGTCTAAAACAGTCCATCCCCTACAAAAGAACCATACTGTCAAATTTTTTGTAGCATTTCTATCACCTCACCGGCAGAGGGAATTGGTTCCAAATCTTCGTCCGCATCTTCTTCATCTTCGTTGTCATTGCCGCATGCAGATATGCTTGGCTTTGATTTTGATGGGGATTTACCTAGATTGCGTTTCACCTGCGTTGTTCAGCGAATTACCATGCGAATGCGATTTGAATACGCGCTGTTTAGCACTTGTGATACATTTTAAAAAGCCGGCGATTAGTTACGGGGATCGAGATAACCGATGTTAAGTGGCGATTTTGGCCCTCTTTCGTGCTCGAGATATTAGGGTTCGGCGACATAAAAGAATCGACATAACCGATGAGAAATGCTATTGCAATAAGGGAATTTGGCGGTTCCACTTCAAAAACGTCGACTTAATAGGGTTGGCGGGTTAGCTGAGGTCGAGATAAGTGGGTTCGACTGTATATTATACAGTCCTCACTCATGGTGCTTTGATTACATTTCAAATATCTAAGACTAAAATTGAAATACAAGCAACTATAAGGGTAATGTAGAGTATATCTGTGCAGATATGTACATTTCCACACTTCATAAATAGTCATATTTTAACAATTTACAAAAAGTCCCATGAGTCTTTGCTTATATTGTTGCTACTGTTGTTGTGTTGCTGTTGGACATGCACTCTTTGACATTTTGCACTACATGTGATTACAAAAGTTTAGACGTGCTCTAAATGCCTATATATGACTTATTTGTCATATTTTGTTTAATGTTATTTACACAGAAAGGAAGGTTAGATAACTGTTTGATAAATAAAAGTAGCCTACTTTACTTTGCTATTAGTGTTTGTATTTTGTGTAAAATATTACATTTGGCCCGCGGTCCTCCGATAGATTTTCATTTTGGCCCACTAAGGGAAAATGTTTGGGCACCCCTGCTCTAGAACATTATATAAAAGATGTTTTTTTTATCATACTCACGGTCCCTTTCAGTTTCTCTTTTTCTTTTCTTGCCCTCATTGTCAGGTTTTTCAGGGCTTGTTGTGCCAATTTTAATCAAGAAACGATTCATTTCTCATCCGCGATGCTACTTGCTTCAGTTTCAGCAACACGCAACAGCGAGAAAAACGTGCTTACCGCAGTGCATTATGGGTTACGCACGGTAATTCATAATGACGTATTCGAAATTCCGCAAGATGTTACATTTCCAAAGAAGTAAATATTACCGATGTTGTCGGGAAAAAATAATCGCGTCTAAGTTAAGATATTTATAGATATTTCATAACATTTGGAAACCCTTAGAATGTTTTCTTCTTTATTTTTAATAAACTGACAGCGCGAAACCAACTTGTTTTATATGAAAAATTCTCTAATCAAAAACGATCTATAGACAGCTCATCAAAATTAATGTTGTCACGCAATAAATTTCTTAACTATTCAATATATCACAACCTACCAGTAATGCATAAAAGTTATCGATTATAATGAAAAATCATCAGATTACATCGTAATGTAAAAATGAAAAAAAAATGACCGCATCTAAATAGTAGGGTAAAATAGCCCTACTTATGTAACACCGTAAGAGTGCTTCCCCTTTGAAAAATCAGCCGTCATTTTGTAAACAATATTGAAGACCAATTTGAGACATGAAAAACATGTCTAAGTAGACTGTTTCCGCACGAAGTACGTACCCAAATGTTTAAAATTTGAAAATAGTGGTAAAAATATGCCCTGCGCAGCACATAAAATAATTTTTTCTCCAGAAAATTGCGGACAACTGAAACCAGAAAAACATGCTTGTCTGACGGTCAATTTACCGGCGTCGGACGGGTCGGGCGTTGGATTTCCGCACCCCTGCATATGTAATGATTATAGTATGTTATGTTCTTCACATAATAAACAGCCTACTGTATTTTAATTAGTTTGGTAGTTAATTTTGATAAATTAGTGGGGATTAGAGTAATCCTACACACTATTATGTATCATGTCAAATGTGGATTATGCTTTTTTTGCAGATTAGATCTGACAAAGATATTAATGTGGACCTTGACTACTTCCTGAATGGACCAGGTGCCACTGAAGAACCCTTTAACCTTTTCATTGTGAACAAAAGAAATGGCCTCATTAGGGTTACCGGCATTTTGGACAGAGAAAAAATCCCAATATACATCGTAAGGGCGAGAGAACAATTGCTGTTTTGGTGATAAAATGTTGTAAATAGGATTGCTCAATGGGAAGAGAAAACAGTGAGATTTTTTTTATGCAGATGTCAGCTGTTGTAAAATACAAAAATGGGTCCATTGCAGAAGATAACATTGTAATGAGGATTCAGGTCATAGACCAAAATGATAATCCCCCAGTATTTGATGTGTTGCCACCAGGAAATGTTAGTGAAGGAAGTCCACCAGGTATGTATATTTTCATTGTCTGCCTGAATTCTTGATGCTCTGTAGTAATAAGTATGTGTGCGTTATAATTCAGCAAACATAAAGAAGAACAGAATGTGCTATACTTTTCATGACACAAACAGGCTATAATACATATAATGTAGTTTTTTTTGCAGGCAATGCGGATTAGACACCTCAAGGTTTTGCACAACCAGTAGTAAAATGTCAGTTGATGTTATTTTTGAATCTGATATTTGATAAATAAGGAGACTCTTTGAAGTGTAGCGTAATGTGCATTGTAATGTGAATGGTAAATCTTTTTCTTTTTCATTGCTAAACTTCTCAGTTCAAGCAAGAAAATAAAATGTAAAATCAGGGCTACAGGTACTACAATGCTCATTGAAATATATTGCAGGTACATTCATCACTCAAGTAAGAGCCACTGATAAGGATGATCCAGCTACTCTTCATACAGCGATTAGTTACAGTATTATAAAGCAGGAACCAGAAGATACAGGATTCATGTTCAATATTAACTCAAGTTCTGGACAAATACACGTATGGAAACCAGATATTGATCGAGAAGTAAGCACAATTTCCTTCACTTATCTTGCTTTAAATCCATTGTGTTCAGTGGCAGAACAACTGTATAGAATTTAGAGAACTGTGATCATTGTTGACACACCACAGCATTTAACCTATACAGTATGTGACATTGTGACATAGCAGGGAGCAGCTAATTCAGCGCCCAGGGAGCAGTGGTTGGGGGCGGTACCTTGCTCAGGGTACCTCAGTGATACCGTGGTGGTTGGGGATTTGAACCTGCAATCTTTCAATTACAAGTGCACTTCCATAACCATTAAGCCATCACTGCCCACAACAGCTGGCCCTGGGGCAAAAATGGACCCTCCTCCCTTTCCAAATTTACCACTAGGACCTGCCTACGCCACTTGCTCAGTTGCAGGTGATAAAATTTAAGTAGCCTCCAAATATTGTACCCATCATACACTGCAGTAGTTAGCAAACTACACAAAGATGCATTTTTCCATTAAATACACACTTCGACAACATAGTTTGACTACAAAACATTACAAACATTTAAAAATTGTTTTAGATATTGTACCTATTGTACCAAATATTTTTTGTTACGACTCCCACCATAATGAGAATGTATACATACAGTAAAAATGAGAGAAATAAAAGAAGCATGAATTAATGTACTATGCATGATATCAATGCTTTAATCCTTGGTATTTTTCATATATGTGAGATTTGCAGTTTGGGGGCTTGGAGGCAGTTGCTGTGTCTGTTATGTTCTGTGACAGAAGAACATAGATTTGAGGGAATTGAATAGAAAATGCTAAGGAAATAAAAAAAAATGTGACCGTGTGCCTAAAGTTTAGTTTTGTTTGATTCCGCCCTGACACATCCCCACGTGATCATCATGATCATTTTTAATTTGCATTATTCACCTTGTCAATAGAGGTGCAGTTCCTATGTATTGACAGTAAAGGCTACAGATATGAATGGACATCCAGGCGGGCTCACTGGAACAGGAACGGTGACGGTGAAGGTTCTGGACATCAATGATAACATGCCCACTCTGGAGAAGGATGAGGTAGATAAAAGTACAACTTCTTCACATGAGAACGTGCTGATATGATTGTTCAGGCCTTTAAATGTACCCTCCGGTGTTTATTTCAGTATGAGGCCAGTGTCAATGAGAACACAGCCAACGTGGAAGTGCTGAGGATTAAAGCTCTTGATTCAGATCTGGAGCAGACTGACAACTGGCTGGCTGACTTTGAAATAGCTTCAGGAAATGAGGACGGGACATTCAGTATTGAGACAGATCCTAAAACCAATGAAGGTGTCTTAATTTTGAGAAAGGTAGAGTCAACCTTCAAGTTCTGTTTGATTCTTTTGACACAGAGGTAATCATGATACATGTGTGATTTATAATGTGTTTCTCTGTTTTATGAAGGAAGTTGACTTTGAGCAAGTCCCAAATATGCAGCTGGGTGTGGTTGTACGAAACAAGGCACCTTTTCAGAACTCAGTCTGGTCAGCAGGCTCAGATCCATCTTCAAGACCTGGTTCTGGTGGCACCTCAGGCCTGGGAAGTCTTAAACGGTATCCAATAAAAGTCAATGTCAGGAACCTGCCTGATCCCCCCCGGTTTGTTCCAAAAGTTAAAGCAGCATCCATTCCTGAGGACAGCACCAAAATCAATCTCCCACATGTGATTGCAACCTACCCAGTCATTGATGGAGACTCTGGGACGGTTGCCAAAAATATCTGGTGAGTCTCCTTTTTGGTTTCAGATTAATTGAAAAAGTATATTAATTATATATGACGCATATCTAAATTAGAATTTTATATGCATGACGTGACGTGAGGGTGTGACCATCCCAACTTACACTTCCTGTGAAATCAAAACTTGGTAACACTTGACTTGAGGGGACATCAATAATGTAGTAGTGTACTTACTTAGTACATTAATTAACCAGCAACTAAGTGTATGTTAAGTACTGATACCATGTTTATTCATCATTAATAAACCATGACACTTCATGTATTTCATGGGGAAACATCAGTTCATGATTTTTGCTTGAGTAGTAAATAAGTAATTTTTGCTCCAAGTGGTCTTACCATTATTAAGTAATTAGTTAACTGTTAATTAATATAAACATTAACTGTCATGATTGATTAATGATGAACAAGCATGGGAGCAGCACGTAATTAATACCTTATGACTCTTTAATTAATGCATTAAGTACATACTGTAGCATGTAGACATAGATAGATAGATAGATAGATAGATAGATAGATAGATATTAAAAACGTAATTTTGAGAAATTTCGTTGTAGTTCGCGTATGACAGGCGTCTGATCAGTGAGCTCATCTCCTACCAAGGTATGCCAAGGATTATGATCCAGAACAATTGCTGTCAATCAACGAAACAACTGCTGAAGTGAAACTCAACAAGGTGCCAGATCGGGAGTCCAAATTTGTGAAGGACGGGATATATTATGCAAAAGTCATCGGTGTAATGAAAGGCAGGTTATTAAGCAACGGACAACTGCAGTAGCATAAGAAGACAATAGGAGCACTATTGTTTTTCAGGGATAGTGTGTTCAAATCCCTAATGAGGAATACTTCATTTCAATTGCACATAAATAGCATTAATTTATATTTTGAAAACAATACATAATTATGATATCTAATAATAATAATTTAGCATAATCATTTGTTTTTATAAATTTTATTATAAATCAAGAAAATAAAAAGAAAGCTGGAAAATGTGCATGTATTTACACAGGTGCAAATACACTACATGGATACTACTAATATAAAGAAATAAAGAAAATTACCAATAAAAATCAAATTCCTATTAAACATAGATTGGGAAGGGTTAACAGGTTAGATATTTAAGCATGAATACTTTTTCATAAAAAATAGCTATCCTTCCCGTGTTTTATTGATTGAGATTTCCTTCTAGATTTCCCATACAAGACGGCTACTGGCACCATAGCCATCGAGGTTCAGGATTCCAACGATCACTGTCCTCACATCACCAGCAGCCACCAGCTTCTGTGCTCGGACGTCCAAGCTGTGACTGTTACAGCAGTCGATGAGGATAGTGACCCTAATGCTGCACCCTTTGGGTTCACCCTGGTAGCTCAAAATCCAAGCGATCAATGGAAGCTGGAGACTTTTAATGGTATGGCCTCCAGTGGCTAAGAATCTCAAGTGTTGTCCTTTAAAACAATTTAAAAAACACATTTGAACTTTAATTTGCACGTGGCCTTATAAAATTGGTTTGTGAATATTTATCCTCCAGACACTGCAGCTGTCCTGAAGCCCAACTGTAAATTAGAATCTGGTTCCTCCAAGATCACCTTGGTAATAAAAGACCACCAAGGGCTCGCCTGTTCTGACAACCAAGTGCTCAATTTGGATGTGTGCACCTGCACTGAAGATTCCGTCTGTGGGGGCAGAGCTTTGAGAGGGAGTTCTATATCCTTTGGATCAGCAGCAATAGGAGCAATGCTTCTTGGGATTATCCTGATTTTGCGTGAGTTCCACTTTTTAAAGATTAATAGTCCCATGTTTTTAGACCCAATGTATTTGTGATGACATATCAGTCTGCCCATCCATCCATCCATCCATCCACCTACCTCTAATCTAGTTCAGAGTTATGGGGTAGAGACAAAGATCACAGGGCACAGACTCACACACATAATCAACCACATAAGCAGTAGAACACTAGTTCTGTACTGGTTTAGCCTCACAACCCACATTCCTTGGTCAGTAAGTCACGTTCCAAATTCATGATATAAGTTGTTGACTGGGGGCTGGGAGTGGCAACAGTAAAAACTGTAAAGTGGGTGGAGGATTTTTTTAACCACGCACTGTGACCCACTGAAAATGGTTTCATGAGCCCCTTTTGAGTCAGAAACACTGCTGTGGAACATTAAACAATGTTTGGTCCTTGCTGATGGAAATGTAACCGCAGTAAATGATTGTGGGAAACATAACCGTGGTGACTGATTGGTGGGAAACGTAACCACGGTAACTGATTGGTTGGAAACGTAACCGCAGTAACTGATTGGTGGGAAACGTAACCACAATAACTGATTGATGGGAAATTTCTTATCACACTGAAGGAATAAGTGAAGACAGGGTAACTGAAGATGACTTTTATTTTGGGTTTTTTTTTTATCTGTGAGGCACACATGTTGTGTCAATACCTCAGTTAAATGCCGGTGCCTTATTATTTATATATTATATATAATCAGGGATTGACGTAATTGGTACTCACGTATGCATTAATGATATAAAGGATTAAATTTGTGTTAATTTCTTGTCAAAAAAGCACAAATGTGTATAAAATAAGTAATTTCCTTTGTACAACAGAAGGGGGAAGTAATTGGACAGGCAGGTGGCTGGATCAGAGGAGCCAGCAGAAATTTTTCAGTGGGGTGGCCAAGGAGTGACCAGTGATTTTCATGTTGTGACACAAACACCAAGACCAGTTGCCATTGTTATTATTATATAACTAGCACTGTTTGCTCCATTGCAATTTGTTTGAAGTGGGTCATTGCTAATTAATTTCAAATATAGGTAATTCATTTTAAATGCCACAAGAATAGTGAGGATAAACCACATTTAAAATCAATGAAAGATTTCAATTTTAATTCATGAGTGCTACAGTGTAAACGAGTTCACCACGGTCTGGTGGTGCACGGCCGCTTTCAATGGTCTGCTTCTGAAATAAAACCTCCATGGCCACATCTGAGGGCAGCCGCAGGGGCGGCCTTGGGCTACATATCTTTGTTAGAGGGCTGAAGTTTATCTGAAGCCAACCATTTGATATTCCCAGCAGAAGCATTACTTGTAAGTCATTTTGGATATAGTGGTACCTCGGTTCTCAAACTCACTAGAACTCGAATTTCTTGAAAGTCGAACAAACCAGTTTGACCTAGAACTCGATCTGAAAGTCGAACCGTGAACGCCGACCTAATATGAATTGTACGCGCCAGGAAATGGAGAAGGGTCCAGCTGCAGACGCCTGTAGAGTGGAGCTCCACCAGAAATACGTCACCTCCACAGGAAACACGTGGTCTCAACTCTGTGTCACAGTGAATAAACCCTAACCCTAACCGGAGCTCCACTTTACGTCCTTAAAGATCACGTGTTTCCTGTGGAGTGACGTATTTCCGGTGGAGCTCCACTCTACAGGCTTCTGCAGCTAGACCCTCTTGGGATCACATGGGGATCCCACACGAGGTTAACGAGGGGGCGTGGCACACGGAAGGAGCGGACGATCGTGGCAGGAAGCCATTAAGAAAAAAATGCTCTTCTTGTTTTATCCTGTTCATTTAGTGTTTAAATGCTAAAAAAAAAAAACATATTTAGGTGTAATTTTGGGGGGCCGGGAACCAATTAATTGGTTTTCCATTATTTCGATCAGAACTCGAACTTTTTAGGATTCAAGCCGGAGTCTGGAACAAATTAAGTTCGAGAACCGAGGTACCACTGTATTAATGAAGATTTGGTGAAAAAAAAACATTTTTAAATGTATTAGATGTTAACCAAGCTGTTAAGTTTATGAATAATGCTTGCCAGAAATACTTTTTGAAATTCAAAGTTACATAAGTTAGTTATTTGTTACATACCCTTGTCCATTTTCTTACCTACAAGATATCGTAAAACAGTGATTGCACCGTATTTTGCTTTCTAATTTCACTCCTTTTTGAATGTGTCATGCAACTCTTTATGCAATAATTTAAAAGAGCTGGGGTGCGACATCCCAAATCGTGCCATTTCTGGATTGAGTTCAGCTGGCTGTCAAGTTGATGATTCAACACTTCTTCGAGGACAGTTATAATGTTATATTTGAGCTCTTAAAATTGTATTTTACATAATTATTTTTACAATCTGCAAATAAGCATCTCTTACAGTGTTTCCCCTAAGTTTACAGCTTGGGGGGGGGGGTGCAGACGTACACCGACAGGATTCATGGTGTTCATGTGTCTCTTTTAATGACAGCAGTAAAACAAATGCAGATAATTTAATGATAGGGGAAACACTGTCTCAGGAATACATAAACCCCGCAGTTAAATTGATTAGAGAATATGGTTAAGTCAAAAAAGTGTACAGCTACGTGCTTTTTTGACTGAAGTGCATGGGAGAGTCGACCCCCTAATGACTAAGGTCTGCTTGCCTTCCCACCTGAATGTGTGCAGTGATACCCCTGCTGCTGCTGTTCTGTAACTGCGGGGCTGCTGGAGCCGGAGCGTTCGGCGGCATGAGAGGGGGCTTCACTGAGATGCCATTTTCCACCAAAGAACACCTGATTGCCTACCATACTGAGGGCAAAGGCGAAGATAAAGTGAGTAGCGTTTTCATGATCCATTTTTTATATGATTTTTATAAAATCTCTATAAAAGATGTTTTGTGAGTGTGCTTGGATTAAGGCTTCAAGTTTACTTAACATCATCACGAGGATTGCAAGAAAATGTGATTAATTTGAGGTTTTCCCCACCATCCGGAAGTAAAGCGTTCGTATGAAACCTTTCGTAAGCTGAATTTAATTATATGGGAGCCATTTTTCAGTGTTCCCAGACCAAAAAATCACCTACCAAATCATACCAAATATCACATAAAACCGAAAATGGCATTTCACATTTTAAGAGTCTGAGATTGAAGATGAACAGGTTAGTTTAGTCATTGCTGCAAAAACGCAGTCGCTGGCATTCTTCCTATTGTTTCTTAATTTTCTGTGACTATTACTGTTGGGATCTCTCATAGAGTGAATTTTACTGTGCACTTTCCTTTTGGACTTTGCTGGATTACCTTGATTGAACGGATTGCTTTGGACTTAACCTCTTCTAGTGAGTTGCCCTGTTGTAGTTTTTTTCTGTCGTCTGCCTGGCCTATTGCATTCCCTTCTTTGTTCCATAAATCCCCATTTTCACGGCTGTTTGCGCTTGTGCTCACTCGCCAGTCCTGACAAGTAGTCACACAGAAAGTGATGCCATTTTGTGATGCAAAGCGTTTCGCCTGTGACATTTAGTCTTAAATGATATAAGAATCATATTGAGCATGTGGCATATCGATTTCAAGGGAAATTGTATTGTGATAATTATTGCTATCATTTTATCACCCAGTCCCACATAAACCAGTAACACAGTTGTTTATTATCATTATCAAGTATTATGTACTGTACATAATTCTATGTACTATACTTTTATACGGCTGACAGCACAGTATGTTTTACACTAGCATCACCATAAACACGTAAGAAATGCATTGCGCTATGATGTCATGATGACTACGACATCGCTAGGGAATAAGAGAGGGCATTGTATTATAAGATGTTAAACTAAACATTTTTTTTTTACTTTTTTTAGTCACACACCTTGGTAATTAATGGCATGTACCACGTGTACATATTATACAGATGGATCGAAACACAATTTAATTTTGCCCCAAATTTTGATGTAAAATTTTAAATTTGGCAAATAGCTCTAAGACGAGTAGCCTGGCCACCACTGAAAGGACACTTTATAACATGAGCGATCTTGAGACTTTAAGGTATAAGCCTTCAATAAAATAAACAAATATTGCAAATTACAATATTTTTACCCTATGCTTGCCTCCATCTGATAATTTTTAAACCAAAATAAACCGGGTAACATCAGCTTCCCTGTGAGACGCTATTAGACTATAGGACTGTGAGACTGTTCTGGGATTCTGTGCAACCGCTCGACTTAATCTCTCATGTTGTTTACAGCCAGGAAGGAATATTATTAGTGCTGTCAAACGATTAAATTTTTAAATCAGATTAATCACAGGGTTGCTGTGGATTAATTTCGATTAATCACGATTAAATATAATTTATTTTTAATCTATATTAATCACATTTAATTTTGCATGAGCAAAAAGACTCAAGAAAAAAGGGAATATAAATGCACTTAACATGTTTATTGAACATCTTGAACATGAGTCGGATGCATTCCATCTGCCACAGAAGTGCAATACCATGGACCCATATCAAAAAGCAAGATTTTTTGCTTAGCCGGACAACTTGTCGGATTTAAGGTACCTCAGTTTAAATGGTCTTTATCTTCGTTCGCTTACAATTAGCACAAACTACCGTAAGTCCGACAAATAATCCAACTAAGTACAATTCTAGCCCGGTTAATTGCCATTGTTAGCAATATCAGTTGATAACACATTATGCGCGGTGCTTTACATATAAAACTCCGTAGCAACACATCCACAGATAAGTTGGACGGTATAGCGTATGCGACCGATTTAATGAGCCACAAATGGGAAGTACTGCTTAAACAGTATAAAACTACAACTTTCCCTTCTGTTGATAAAGGGCTTCTGAACTCGGGATCCTCTGTGCTGCTCCGAGATATTTCTCGGATCTCCGAGAAACGTGAGCGCATGTTGTCACTTCCGGCTTCAAAACTCCGGAATCCGACTCGGAATACGAGTTCCGAGGGCAAATGGAATGCACTAAAACTGCCCGAAATGGGTTGACAGAGACATTTCAGGGATTTTGAATCATTCTGCACTGCACATGGGTTAATTGCGTTAAAAATTTTAATCAGATTAATCGTGATGATGGATTAATCCGCGTTAACCCGTTAATTTTGACAGCCCTAAATATTATAGGTCTCTATTAAAATCTATGGTCATATTATTCTCCCATTTGGGTAACAAAATGCTGCTTAACTTAACACGATCAAAGAAATAATAATCCATCATAAAAACCAGTGGTAGCACTGGTGCTACTAACTTTCTCAGTTGGCAACGTGAAATTCCACGTTTACAAAGATAGCTACAGTAATGCAAGCAGGTTACCGACACAAAGATGAGTGGTGTACCCAAGCCAAGACTTCTAATATTCAAGGTATACTGTAGAATACACTTAGACGAACAAATATTATGTCTTACTAATATTTGTATATTATATGATTTTATGCAATCCAAATCATTCTCAGTATTGATTTCGGCTTACTTGTCATCTGTATGTTTCTGCAATCTTTTCTCAAGCTCCAAAAATATTCCTGTTTAATTGTTGATGGCCAACTCGCGAATGACCGAAACCGCGAATATCTAATGCAGGAATGTGAAGGGTTTACTGTATTTGCAAAATATTATAATCTGAACATTAACTTGAATAACTTCACTCTCACCTTCACTTATGTCTGTCTTGGGGTTTCTCCTTGGCTCTCCCTCTCCTTCAGTCTCCTCCTCGTTCCTCTCATTTTGCTTTTTAAAATAATCAACTATAGACTGCTTTATTTTTGGAACATATTAACATCACAGATAAAGGGATTGTTTTGCACGTCCTATCATCAGATGCACATATATGTATATACTCCCGCATGCAGGTAAGGAGAAACTAACTTAGCAAAAAGAGAAAGACACACTGAACCAGGGAAGAAGAAAAAACAATCTTTCAATCACATTTTGTTATGCAGTACCCATGCCAGAGCCAAACACCTAATGATTATCATACACTCGTACAGATGCGACCACATGAAATTTGAACTCAAATACTCTCAATAAATGGTCACATATGCAACCAGACTGGTGCCCTGTGTTAACGTGATAAATTTCCTAGCCCTTACTATATTTATTATTTTTTTGTTTTCCCTTGTAGGAAGTCCCACTTCTGAATGCTCCAATTCAAGTGGATAATGTCGTCAGATCAAGTGCAGGTGCTACTCAAGCAGGAATAGCTGCCGGGCTCATTTCAGGTTCCTCCGGATTTAAGGCAGGGGGGCACAGGGACGTGGATTACATGGACCAAAACTTTGCATTTAACACAAGATACCGTGCTACTGAAACTGAAACATATGAAGGAATTGCCCTCCCTGATGTTTATTTGGAAGAGTACTACTCAAAGGTTAGCAGTGCTAATGCTTCACGTTTATTTGCACATTACAGAACATATTATCCAGTTTAAAAGTTAAGTGAAAGTTGGCTGTAAGGGTGAATGGAAAATTAGCTATCTATCTATGGCTATGTATTTTTTGTATATATTTTTTATTTAGCTCAGAAATTGATACCTTAAACTGATAACTATCCTCCTAGGTTAATAAATTTGATCAGTTGATGTACATTTAATATACGGGTCAAAATTGATATTTTAGGTATATATACATGGATACATGACACTTAGGTTCACATTCTTGGGTATATGCATTTGTGCATCATGATAAGATTGGGGGGGGGGGTGTTTAAATAATACATTTTATCACAAATCATACCTGTATTGTCTAAAAAATTATCATAGTTTAATGGACTTTATGTAGACCTGTACCAAATGCACAAACCTACAGTAATTCATTTTTATCTTCCATTAACTTATTTGTCATGTTTTTCATGAACATTCTAGAAAGCCAGTATTGCTCTAGACAAAGAACCCCTGGATGAAAAAATGCTGGTGCATGACTGTGAAGGACAGGGATCCTTGGCAGGCTCTGTTGGCTGCTGCAGCCTCCTGGAAACCTTGAATTTCGACCTTGAATTTCTGAATGATCTGGGCCCCAAGTTCAAGACCTTGGCTGACATCTGCAGAGGCCCTGAAATGGAACCCATAACGTTTGTCCCGCCACCACTGCCGCCACCCAAGTTCGAGCCACCCCCAGTAACAGACGTGGTGATGGACACTATTACCATGCCAAAGGTGGTTCAACCCACTGTCCGTGTGGAAAAACCAGTTGTTGAGACCAGTTACATGGCTCCCACCCCTAACGTGACAGTCCGCGAGAACGTGGTGGTCCCCAAACCAACATACATCATTCAACAGCCTGTGAACTACACCACAACCCCTGTGGTACCAACCACTCAGTATGTCTTTGATCCTCAGGTTCATAACACTGTGCTGGTTGCGGATAGACCCTCGATTCCCAGCACGCAGACCATGTATTTGGTGAACAGTGTTCCTGCAGCTGAGAATATGGTGATAACTGAGAAGAGAGTGGTGGCAGGACCTGTAGGTGGTGGGTTGGTAGAAGGTTCAGTTCCAGTGATGCGAGAAGGTCTAGTGGGAGTAAAAGCAGGTGTTGGTAATCTTTATGGATCGCAGAACCTATTGGTCATGGAGGGGCAGGGTGGGGGACCAGTACTTCAGCCTGGAACCCTGACAAGGAAGGATCTGCCAGGGTCTCAAAACATCCTGTTGGTGGAGGAAAAGGTTGGGCCTGGGCAGGTGCTTCAGGGAGGTGGTGCATGGGTGCAACAAGGGTCTTTGGCGAGGGGGAATATTTCTGGACCCCAGAATATTCTCCTTGTGGAGAAACAGGGAGGTAGTGGACAGGTAGTACCAGGGGGTACAGCAACTTTGATCCAAGGGTCTGGTGGAAAGATGACTTTTAATGGTGGTTCCTTGACTGGTATACCCAGCGTAACAAAAGTAATCAGCAAGGAGAAGAAAATTGTTTCAACCAAAGATTGAACACAAAACAAGCCAGTTTTCCATGGCATTGTACTCCGATTATTGGTCATTTGATTATTGGTATTTAGATAATACAAGAACGTTTAAATGTGTTGTGGCAAAACGTAACAGATCAAGAAAATGCAGAATAAATATGAAAAAACCCAATAAATAACGATTGTTTTCTAGTTCTTGTTTTCTCGTTTCTCTGTTTTTGTGTTTTCTTATTTTTTAGTTTTTTTAATTATAAGAACTTAAAAATGTAAACTTATTTGAAAAACACGAAAACATTTAAAATACAAAAACATTGAAAGATTGAGAAAACACTTTCATCAGTTGTTTTTTTTTTTTAATTTATCTTTGTACTGCAGGGCCACCGTACCTTCCAGCCATTGCTGATTTGTTCATGGCTTTATTTTGGGTGAGAAGTTTTGTTCAGTGACTACGTTTTTATAGATATTAAGAAATTTTTGTGTGTAAATTCAGAATATATTCCAGATTTGAAACAGAGTGCACAATTTAGGTCTGGAAGCATAGCAGACTGTATCATTTGTGGTTTATGGTATACAGTATCTATGGTCGCTATTGGTTTATGAGCAAATGAAAGAAGTATGCTGTTACATCAGAAAAGGCTGTGAGCAAAAGCCACAGAGAAACCGGACCACCCAGGTTAGCAAGAGGTAACAGATACCAAAGTCCTTTGCAACATAATTGCCATTAATGAAGAAAAAGGGATCGGCAGATAGTGTCACGCCCCGCTCCGTCCGCTCCTAGTGTGTGCCACGCCCCCTCATTATCCACGTGTGCTTCCCCGATCGTGCCCAGCTGTTTCCTGTTTCTTTTGCCTTGTCCTGTGTATATGAGTCCGCGTCTCCCCATGTATGCCAGATCCGTCATTGTATTGTCCGTGGATGTCTCTGCGTGCTTGTTTTTTGCTAATTAAACCCTGTTACCTGACTTCCTGGCTGCTGTCGCCTGCTTCCCGGCTCGCCTACCGTTGCCAAACGTGACAGATAGGCAGTGTATAGGCTAATTTAAGTCATCATTCCATCCATCCATCCATTATCTGCCCTGGCGGTCCGATCCCCGGCTGACAAAACTGGCTAATTTAAGTCATTGAAATAAAATTTATCTCCAGAGGCCTGTACTACAAAGTGGGGTTACTGGCTTATCAGGGTAACTTGTCGGATTTAAGGTAACATTACCTGTAAGCTACAGCTGCTTGAAGGCTCATTATCATTACGGCAGTTCCCGACAGGGTAATTCGCATTCTCTTTCAAAAGCGCTCGTATTTTCTTTTAAAGCAACATTTCTGGCTGAGGTCCTGCACAAGGCAGCATGGGTCACGTGTTCCACAGCAACAATAACGCTGGGCTGCCCCGACGCGCCTGTCTGTAAATTGATGTACTACACTTGGATATCGGCCATTGCCGATACATTAAAAAATGCCAAATATCGGCCCGATATATCGGCCAGCCGATATATCGGTCGACCTCTAATGCTACGGTGTGCTTTCTTGGCTATTTTGTACTTCTTTTTTACGAAGCTGTATTTTTTCCCATGCACAGATCATTTTATAAGAAAATGAAACTGTTTTTCTTTTTAATTTTTATGTGCACCAGACATAGGACTTGTCTGTCTAGTTCCGTGTACATGAATGTTGCCATACCTGCTTGTATTTCTCTGGAAAGAAAAAAGCTTTCTAAGGAAATGATTATGTTTTGCTTCTGGTCTAAACATCGATACTTTCCTGACTCTTTACATGTTCGCTGTAAAAAATTTAATGAGGTGATCAGATAATCCAGGACAGAATCTGTTGTAAACTCCCATTTCAATTAACAGGACCTGGATTTCACATTAAGTGCTTGCTGTGAACTGATTGGTCAGTCTCCTATAATCATGCATGTGTCACTAATGTTAATGTAAAACTGCTGAATGAGTCTTTCAATCAAGGAAGCAGAAGAAACCAGTCAGAGCAAAGAAGAACTGATCTATTTAGCCAAACACAGGAGGTGACATGGATTATCTGGTCACCCTAAAATTTTATGAAGTTGACAGTCAACTATTCCTTCTTATCGCATTAAGTTCCACTGGCCATGGATACACTGAATGTGTTTGTCGGTTTTGGTAAAGTATGCAGGACTGACCACTGACTTTAATGCATTATTACCCTTTGAGTGGTCAGTATTTCCGATAATCTTTCTCTGCATCTCTCCTACTGCAACCCTTAACTAATAGAATAAAAAGTATTTTCACGGCAGGCTGCACATATGTATATTTGATTTTAACTGCCATAACAGATTTCTATACTTGCTTCATTTATTGAGTGCCAATGGTTTCTGTGTTGAAAGGGAAGGTTTCAATAAAGCTTCACTGGAAAAAAACAAAACCCCCGGGAAACTTGATTTTGTAATCTGGAAAAACGAGACTGTTTTTCTATGGTGCCAGACATCTGAAAAGTAACACCAAAAGAACAGCAGCCATCTGAGTGTGAAAGAGTGCTTCTCAAACCCCGGTCGCAATCCAGCAGCACGCTGCCAGCTGCCTCCTGTGAGCCGTGGAACTGTGGCAGGGAAACGAGGCTATAATGAGCTGCAAACATGGTCCCTGCATGGGGATATTCTGCTGGTCTGCAAAATACACAGGGGGGGCTGATATATTGGCTTATGCTACTGTAATGTATCATAATATATCATGTAATATAATGTAATATAATACTATAATGTCATGTAATAATATAATATCATAGAAGTGATAAGTGCTCCCTCAGAGGAAGCTTCAAGTGTTGGTGATGAAGGCGAGAGCCCAGCACGCACAACATCTTTTTAAAAAGGAGATATTGAGGACAAACAAGATAGAAAGATGTCAGCAGTATGATGGGGCATTTTTGCAGTTTAAAGTCGTGACAGACTGGAAATTCTGTAAACTCATTTTACCACTTCCTGATTTTAATAATAAACATAGATTTTAAGAAACATAGATTTTATACATATATAATAAGCTGTAAACATGATTTTACTAATTGCATTAGTACTGTACAACATTATAGATGCCATACTTGATGGATTCCCCCATTCCCCCTCCCTCAGGCTTCCAGAGGTCAGCCCACCCATGTCTAGTTTGCCAAGCTCACAAAGTAGAATCAGGGTATCCACTCCGAAAAAGTTAATTGACCCACATGGTGATGTATCATTGACGTGACCTACAAATGAGCAATAGAATACCGATTGTGCAAATGTCACCATTATGATTTTTTCTTGTGCAGGCCCCCTGCACAGGCTATGATATTGTTTCTCTTTTATGCATCGTTCAGTGATAACATTAATTGCCAATGTTTATTAATATAAAGAAAAAACAATTTGGTTACACTGTCAAACAATGTAATTTCAGTAACACTTTCTATGAATGTCATATTTATAAGAATCTATGAGGACATTCATAAAACATTATAAAACATTATAATACATTTAGAAAGCATCATAAATCACCCTTGTTTTGGTTATTTTTCAAAACTAATCTCCAATGATTTCTAAATCATATTCCAGATATAAACTAATAATTATCACTGTAGGTCGTCTCATTTGTATGATATTTGCAAGAAAATTGTGTGTCACTTATATAGTTTTACATACAAAGAATGGATGGAGTGGCTTCTTCAAGATGGCGTTGCCCACTGTCTTATAGCTGGAGACTTGCCTGTCATGTCAAGTAAATATACGCCACTGGGCTACTGCCCAGCTCCACCTTTTGAGGTCCTCCCCCCTTGATTCTCGCCGCGGTTCATTAGTGCGGCCCACCGGTTGAGAACCACTGCTGCAGAACATATAAAATGCAAGTGGTTACAGTAACAAACACCAGCAATTAGGGATTCCACTTTCAATTGCTATTTTCTATCAACACCTGTTACATCAAACTGTAACACAGACTATCTTTATTAGAGGAGTTTAATCTGAGACATTTTCTTTTATTTTGCTGAAACCACATGGTGTGTAGCCTCGTTTGTTTTAGTAGTCAAAAAGTGGATTTTTTCCTTTTAAATTAAAAGTCAGATGAGCAACACATAGGCCTAATGATTTAGGTGAATGTATGTCAAAAATCATACAACACAGTCGATTACTTGAATGAACATTTCTGTAATTCACTTTGGAGTTATTCCAGAATTTAACTGAAATGTAAGTTTAATTATATTGGGTGCAGTGTTTGATTTGGCGTAGTACACCTGAGGAGTCCCAGAGCTGAGCTCCAACACAAACTAAGCACTAGTGGCAACTCAAAGGTTAAATGCATCCCCTGGAATAAGCAGCGGGGCAGTCAGAGGAAAAACCTAGCAAACCATACTGTTGGTGTTTTCTACACTGTACAACAAAAGGTTTATTCTGTATGATTTATTTATTAAAATTAGATTTCAGTTTGCAGTCCACTCAGTTTGTTGCATTGTCAAGTTCTGAATCTCTTTAATGTCAATTCTAAGAGAACTTAAAGCAGAAGACAAATAGTGACCTGAATTAGACCATGATAATTATTAATATTGACTTATATGGAAAAAATATGCCTGATGAGGGGACCACCCACCACCACTCCCACCGGTCACTGAAATTTGGTGAGGGGATCATGCCCCGCACCTCCGACATAACAGGATTAATAGCAAAGCCAGGATGAGAAACCCTGTTTTCTCAAATATCAAAAGCACTTTCTGCACTGTACAGTACTTCAAGGTAAATATAGGACTGTATGCATTGTGCTTTACAATAAATTAAATAAGATACGGAGGGTGGATATTATTTAATTCCTTGAAGAACGCATAACTAGATGTGTTCGTGACACTGCATCGAGGTATTATTTTTGGAATCCCATGACATAAGCAAATAGCATCAAACTTCCATACTGGAATGGTGACAATAGACTGGATATGTTTGGATAGCTTGTTATTTTCCTCTCCCAATTATAATATATAACAATCATATGTTACATGTGAGAAGGTGCGGGTTTCTGTGTAATGTTGACTGGCAATACATACAGTAATTTGCATATTAGCCAACGTTATAATTTGGGATTTTCGCCCTCAGGTGGAGTAGCTCTGTTGTTTGTTTGTGCTATTTGTTGTTTTTTTTTCGTGCGTGCTATTTGCTGATATGTAAAAGCCAAACACGGATGCATTATGATGGTATAATATCAGCATGAATCACCTGGTATAGAACAGGTTAGGTCAGTTCTAAATAATTTTTATGACGGAGGAAGATAGACGGCTTTTTAAGTGGGGTTGGTGGACACTGGACAGACTCACAGTAGGATAATTTGCCATGGCATCAACTTCCCTCTCGGTACTGGGCTTGCCGCTGTTTCTCATCTTGGTGGTAAGTTTAAAAAAAGCACTTTAGAAGAACAACTAGTACGTGTGTTTTTCGTATTTTTTTTCTTTATTCCTCAGAGGTATGTTACATTGTGATAAAACTTTGACCAGACAGTCAAAAAAATGCTGGTAAATAAAAATGTATTACATGTCACAGATGTCCTACACTGCACATGTATGTCTTGATAATAACTGACACAAAGTGCTTAAGAATAATTTTGTTGCTAATTCATTTATTTGAAATTTTCCATAGGTGCAACATTTCCTTTTCATTTTATTATAAAGTGAATGGCTGAAAAACATTAACTGCTATAGTTTTAGCTTAGTATTAACAATGAGAACTTCCATTTTAGTGTTTAACAGCAGTCAAATGGCCCATCTTAATTCTGAGGACTAATGTCCAAGAAGCGTTTAGCTTGCATTGGAATCAGGCAGGTCATTAAACTGTTCTGACACATCATTTCATTGATGTGGCCATGCAATTCCAATAAAAAATCAGCCAATTCAAAAACAGGTTTTTGGTTTTAAGTAAGACTGTAATTCCGTACATATAAGGATCTGTATGTTCGACGATGCTTGTGACAACACCACTGTTTTCAGTGACATTGTGTCGGTGACAACTGATTTCCCCCAGTCTCTGTTGCTTGTGTTGTGATTTGTTGCATTTTCTTGTGAAAGGTTTCCACAAATGGAGTGGATGCCAAAACGAGACAGAAGAGGGAGTGGGTTGTCCCTGCGCAGAAGCTAACAGAAAATGTGGACTACACAGGAAAAACATCCGTAGCACGGGTAACATTAATTTCTGTGGACTATTGAGATGGGGCAATGAACCCGGATTTGCACAGCTGCTGGGTGAATCTGTTTCCACAGAAAATAATGTAAAAAGAAATGCGCATACAGTAAATTCTACCAGTGAGGGTTAGCACAGTATGTGTAGTATAGCCTTCAGGACAGATAGACTGGAATGTTGCATATGACAATCATATTGATGAAGTAAGAATCTTATTCCAGCCATTTCCAGGCTTGGATGTATACAGTATATGGTACATTTTAAATTAAGATAATGAAATTCTTTGTTAGAACTTTAGGAATTATTATACAGGAGAAATATCTTTATAGATGTTCAAAACTAATATGTTTGAGTGTGCCTTGTGACAAAAACATCTTATTTCAACAAATTAAAATGAAGGTTTCAGATTCTGTACAGTTTCTTCCCAAAGTTTCATTCCAAATAATTTTTAATTAATTTAACAAGTCTTGCTGTTTTTAAAAAAAGACATATCAGGGGTGTGGAAATCTAATTTCTTTCTACTTGTCCACGGACAAGTAAACTTAGAAAATCGACTTGTCTGCCAGTTAAATTCACTTGCCCACAAACAAATAACAAAAGTGAAAAGTTTATTTTTTCTGATCTCTTTTATTGATACCAAAACTGCCTTCCATTTTAAAACTGAAAAAAAGTTCTTTCAGGGAGTAGTAGGCTATTTTGCAACTTTGCTCTGTAACATTATATAAAAGATGTTTTTTTTTTTTTATCATACTCACGGTCCCTTTCAGTTTCTCTTTTTCTTTTCTTGCCCTCATTGTCAGGTTTTTCAGGGCTTGTTGTGCCAGTTTTAACCAAGAAACGATTCATTTCTCATCCGCGATGCTACTTGCTTCAGTTTCAGCAACACGCAACAGCGAGAAAAACGTGCTTTCCGCAGTGCATTATGGGTTACGCACGGTAATTCCTAATGACGCGTTCGAAATTCCGCAAGATGTTACATTTCCAAAGAAGTAAATATTACCGATGTTGTCGGGAAAAAAATAATCGCGTCTAAGTTAAGATTTTTATAGATATTTCATAACATTTGGAAACCGTTAAAATGTTTTCTTCTTTATTTTTAATAAACTGACAGCGCGAAACCAACTTGTATTATATGAAAAATCCTCTAATCAAAAACGATCTATAGACAGCTCATCAAAATTAATGTTGTCACGCAATAAATTTCTTAACTATTCAATATATCACAACCTACCAATTATGTATAAAAAAAGTTATCGATTATAATGAAAAATCATCAGATTACATCGTAATGTCGGCATGAAAAAAATGACCGCATCTCCAAGCGTCTAAATAGCAGGGTAAAATACAGTAGGCCTACTTATGTAACACCGTAAGAGTGCTTCCCCTTTGAAAAATCAGCCGTCATTTTGTAAACAATATTGAAGACCAATTTGAGATATGAAGAACATGTCTAAGTAGACTTTTTCCGCACGAAGTACGTACCCAAATGTTTAAAATTTGAAAGTAGTGGTAAAAATATGCCCTGCGCAGCACATAAAATTATTTTTTCTCCAGAAAATTGCGGGCAACTGAAACCAGAAAAAACACGCTTGTCTGACGGTCAATTTACCGGCGTCGGACGGGTCGGGCGTTGGATTTCCGCACCCCTGCATATACTGATTATAGTATGTTATGTTCTTCACATAATAAACAGCCTACTGTATTTTAGTTAGTTTGGTAGTTAATTTTGATAAATTAGTGGGGATTAGAGTAATCCTACACACTATTAGCCTATGTATCATGTCAAATGCGGATTATGCTTTTTTTGCAGGTTAGATCTGACAAAGATATTAATGTGGACCTTGACTACTTCCTGAATGGACCAGGTGCCACTGAAGAACCCTTTAACCTTTTCATTGTGAACAAAAGAAATGGCCTCATTAGGGTTACCGGCATTTTGGACAGAGAAAAAATCCCAATATACATCGTAAGGGCAAGAGAACAATTGCTGTTTTGGTGATAAAATGTTGTAAATAGGATTGCTCAATGGGAAGAGAAAACAGTGAGATTTTTTTTTCTGCAGATGTCAGCTGTTGTAAAATACAAAAATGGGTCCATTGCAGAAGATAACATTGTAATGAGGATTCAGGTCATAGACCAAAATGATAATCCCCCAGTATTTGATGTGTTGCCACCAGGAAATGTTAGTGAAGGAAGTCCACCAGGTATGTATATTTTCATTGTCTGCCTGAATTCTTGATGCTCTGTAGTAATAAGTATGTGTGTGTTATAATTCAGCAAACATAAAGAAGAACAGAAATGTGCTAAATTCCTGTAATAATTCTTTATTTTACTTCAGAGGACAAATATACTTCATGACACAAACAGGCTATAATACATATAATGTAGTTTTTTTTTGCAGGCAATGCGGATTAGACACCTCAAGGTTTTGCACAACCAGTAGTAAAATGTCAGTTGATGTTATTTTTGAATCTGATATTTGATAAATAAGGAGACTCTTTGAAGTGTAGCGTAATGTGCATTGTAATGTGAATGGTAAATCTTTTTCTTTTTCATTGCTTAACTTCTCTGTTCAAGCAAGAAAATAAAATACAAAATCAGGTACTACAATGCTCATTGAAATATATTGCAGGTACATTCATCACTCAAGTAAGAGCCACTGATAAGGATGATCCAGCTACTCTTCATACAGCGATTAGTTACAGTATTATAAAGCAGGAACCAGAAGATACAGGATTCATGTTCAATATTAACTCAAGTTCTGGACAAATACACGTATGGAAACCAGATATTGATCGAGAAGTAAGCACAATTTCCTTCACTTAACTTGCTTTAAATCCATTGTGTTCAGTGGCAGAACAACTGTATAGAATTTAGAGAACTGTGGTCATTGTTGACACACCACAGCATTTAACCTATATGTGACATTGTGACATACTGTAGCAGGGAGCAGCTAATTCAGCGCCCAGGGAGCAGTGCTTGGGGGCGGTACCTTGCTCAGGGTACCTTAGTGATGCCTTGGTGGTTGGGGATTTGAACCTGCAATCTTTCAATTACAAATAAACTTCCGTAACTATTAAGCCATCACTGCCCACAACAGCTGGCCCTGGGGCAAAAATGGACCCCCCTACCTTTCCAAATTTACCACTAGGACCTGCCTACGCCACTTGCTCAGTTGCAGGTGATGAAATTTAAGTAGCCTCCAAATATTGTACCCATCATACACTGCAGTAGTTAGCAAACTACACAAACATGCATTTTTCCATTAAATAAATACTTCGATAACATAGTTTGACTACAAAACATTACAAACATTTAAAAATTGTTTTAGATATTGTACCTATTGTACCAAATATTTTTTGTTACGACTCCCACCATAATGAGAATGTATACATACAGTAAAAATGAGAGAAATAAAAGAAGCATGAATTAATGTACTATGCATGATATCAATGCTTTAATCGTTGGTATTTTTCATATATGTGAGATTTGCAGTTTGGGGGCTTGGGGGCAGTTGCTGTGTCTGTTATGTTCTGTGACAGAAGAACATAGATTTGAGGGAATTGAATAGAAAATGCTAAGGAAATAAGAAAAAATGTGACCGTGTGCCTAAAGTTTAGTTTTGTTTGATTCCGCCCTGACACATCCCCACGTGATCATCATGATCATTTTTAATTTGCATTATTCACCTTGTCAATAGAGGTGCAGTTCCTATGTATTGACAGTAAAGGCTACAGATATGAATGGACATCCAGGCGGGCTCACTGGAACAGGAACGGTGACGGTGAAGGTTCTGGACATCAATGATAACATGCCCACTCTGGAGAAGGATGAGGTAGATAAAAGTACAACTTCTTCACATGAGAACGTGCTGATATGATTGTTCAGGCCTTTAAATGTACCCTCCGGTGTTTATTTCAGTATGAGGCCAGTGTCAATGAGAACACAGCCAACGTGGAAGTGCTGAGGATTAAAGCTCTTGATTCAGATCTGGAGCAGACTGACAACTGGCTGGCTGACTTTGAAATAGCTTCAGGAAATGAGGACGGGACATTCAGTATTGAGACAGATCCTAAAACCAATGAAGGTGTCTTAATTTTGAGAAAGGTAGAGTCAACCTTCAAGTTCTGTTTGATTCCTTTGACACAGAGGTAATCATGATACATGTGTGATTTATAATGTGTTTCTCTGTTTTATGAAGGAAGTTGACTTTGAGCAAGTCCCAAATATGCAGCTGGGTGTGGTTGTACGAAACAAGGCACCTTTTCAGAACTCGGTCTGGTCAGCAGGCTCAGATCCATCTTCAAGACCTGGTTCTGGTGGCACCACAGGCCTGGGAAGTCTTAAACGGTATCCAATAAAAGTCAATGTCAGGAACCTGCCTGATCCCCCCCGGTTTGTTCCAAAAGTTAAAGCAGCATCCATTCCTGAGGACAGCACCAAAATCAATCTCCCACATGTGATTGCAACCTACCCAGTCATTGATGGAGACTCTGGGACGGTTGCCAAAAATATCTGGTGAGTCTCCTTTTTGGTTTCAGATTAATTGAAAAAGTATATTAATTATATATGACGCATATCTAAATTAGAATTTTATATGCATGACGTGACGTGAGGGTGTGACCATCCCAACTTACACTTCTTGTGAAATCAAAACTTGGTAACACTTGACTTGAGGGGACATCAATAATGTAGTAGTGTACTTACTTAGTACATTAATTAACCAGCAACTAAGTGTATGTTAAGTACTGATACCATGTTTATTCATCATTAATAAACCATGACACTTCATGTATTTCATGGGGAAACATATCAGTTCATGATTTTTGCTTGAGTAGTAAATAAGTAATTTTTGCTCCAAGTGGTCTTACCATTATTAAGTAATTAGTTAACTGTTAATTAATATAAACATTAACTGTCATGATTGATTAATGATGAACAAGCATGGGAGCAGCACGTAATTAATACCTTATGACTCTTTAATTAATGCATTAAGTACATACTGTAGCATGTAGACATAGATAGATAGATAGATAGATAGATAGATAGATAGATAGATAGATAGATATTAAAAACGTAATTTTGAGAAATTTCGTTGTAGTTCACGTATGACAGGCGTCTGATCAGTGAGCTCATCTCCTACCAAGGTATGCCAAGGATTATGATCCAGAACAATTGCTGTCAATCAACGAAACAACTGCTGAAGTGAAACTCAACAAGGTGCCAGATCGGGAGTCCAAATTTGTGAAGGATGGGATATATTATGCAAAAGTCATCGGTGTAATGAAAGGCAGGTTATTAAGCAACGGACAACTGCAGTAGCATAAGAAGACAATAGGAGCACTATTGTTTTTCAGGGATAGTGTGTTCAAATCCCTAATGAGGAATACTTCATTTCAATTGCACATAAATAGCATTAATTTATATTTTGAAAACAATACATTATTATGATATCTAATAATAATAATTTAGCATAATCATTTGTTTTTATTAATTTTATTATAAATCAAGAAAATAAAAAGAAAGCTGGAAAATGTGCATGTATTTACACAAGTGCAAATACACTACATGGATACTATTAATATAAATAAATAAAGAAAATTACCAATAAAAATCAAATTCCTATTAAACATAGATTGGGAAGGGTTAACAGGTTAGATATTTAAGCATGAATACTTTTTCATAACAAATAGCTATTCTTCCCGTGTTTTATTGATTGAGATTTCCTTCTAGATTTCCCATACAAGACGGCTACTGGCACCATAGCCATCGAGGTTCAGGATTCCAACGATCACTGTCCTCACATCACCAGCAGCCACCAGCTTCTGTGCTCGGACGTCCAAGCTGTGACTGTTACAGCAGTCGATGAGGATAGTGACCCTAATGCTGCACCCTTTGGGTTCACCCTGGTAGCTCAAAATCCAAGCGATCAATGGAAGCTGGAGACTTTTAATGGTATGGCCTCCAGTGGCTAAGAATCTCAAGTGTTGTCCTTTAAAACAATTTAAAAAACACATTTGAACTTTAATTTGCACGTGGCCTTATAAAATTGGTTTGTGAATATTTATCCTCCAGACACTGCAGCTGTCCTGAAGCCCAACCGTAAATTAGAATCTGGTTCCTCCAAGATCACCTTGGTAATAAAAGACCACCAAGGGCTCGCCTGTTCTGACAACCAAGTGCTCAATTTGGATGTGTGCACCTGCACTGAAGATTCCGTCTGTGGGGGCAGAGCTTTGAGAGGGAGTTCTAAATCCTTTGGATCAGCAGCAATAGGAGCAATGCTTCTTGGGATTTTCCTGATTTTGCGTGAGTTCCACTTTTTAAAGATTAATAGTTCCATGTTTTTAGACCCAATGTATTTGTGATGATATATCAGTCTGCCCATCCATCCATCCATCCATCCATCCATCCACCTACCTCTAATCTAGTTCAGAGTTATGGGGTAGAGACAAAGATCACAGGGCACAGACTCACACACATAATCAACCACATAAGCAGTAGAACACTAGTTCTGTACTGGTTTAGCCTCACAACCCACATTCCTTGGTCAGTAAGTCACTACCCAAATTCATGATATAAGTTGTTGACTGGGGGCTGGGAGTGGCAACAGTAAAAACTGTAAAGTGGGTGGAGGGAGGATAAGTGGTGACCGTTACTGATGGGAGGATAATTTTCTTTTTTTTAACCACGCACTCTATGACCCACTGAAAATGGTCTCATGAGCCACTTTTTAGTCAGAAACACTGCTGTGGAACAATGTTTTGCCCTTGCTGATGGAAATGTAACCACAGTAACTGATTGTGGGAAATGTAACTGCAGTAACTGATTGGTGGGAAACGTAACCGCGGTAACTAATTGGTGGGAAACGTAACCGCGATAACTGATTGAGGGAAACATAACCGCGGTAACTGATCGGTGTGATGTCCATTGCCACACCTTTTGCAGTGGTGCCTCTTCTGTTGCTTTTCTGCGGCACATCCAAGGAACATGGCTCTGAAATGGTCGAGCTGTCGTATCCCAGTGAGCCGACTATGATTTCTTATCACATTGAAGGAATAGGTGAAGACAGGGTAACTGAAGATGACTTTTATTTTGTTTTTTGTTTTTTTATCTGTGAGTCACGCATTCTGTGTCAATACCTCAGTTAAATGCCGGTGCCTTATTATTTATATATTATACATAATCAGGGATTATGTGTTAATTTCTTGTCAAAAAAGCACAAATGTGGATAAAATAAGTACACATTTGCACTGTTATGACACTTAATTAATCCTTTATACCATGAATGTGTAGCTGATTACTAGTTATGTCAATGCCTGAATATGATATATTATTATACTCACATGCTCAATGGAAATTCCTACTAAGCTACTAACCTGTTTTTCATGGCAACTGAGACAAAAAGCTATTATGAACCATTTTGGAAATACAAAGCACTAATACAGTTTAGAGCTGTAATGTAAGCTGCAAAATCAAATCCACAGTTTGCATGTTTTTTTGTAGGAACTGCCGATGCTCCCTGTGATGACATCTAAACAACCAAAAACTGAAGAAACCCGCAATTCCTATTTTCCCTTGCACAACATCAAGATTTCTGAAGATGGTTCGCGCAAGTCGATCATCAACAAATGCGTGGTTGATTACCTGCCTAAAACAAATAGGGATAACAAAGGCACTGCAAACTGGCACAAGGGTAACAGAGACAGCAAGCGCATTGGGAAATACGAATCTCTGTTAATGGGATTCTTGAAAAATTACTATTCACAGGTAAATGATTGGAATCCTTCTGTAATTAGACTGAATGGTACAATAACATGTCATTTATTTAGCAGAGACTTTTATCCAAAGCGGCATACAATTGAGAAAGCAGGGTCAGCCAGTCCCTGAAGCAATTGGGGTTAAGGGCCTTGCTAGGGATCCAACAGTGACATCATGCTGTTCACTATAGGGTTTTGAACCAGTGACGTTCTGGTCACATACACAGTGTCCTAACCCACTGAGCTACACCACTCAATGTTGAAGATTATATTTAATGTACAATTATAGAGCCCATGGAGTGGCATGGTGGTGCATTGGTTGGCACTGTCACCTCACACCTTTGGGACCTGGGTTCAAGTCTCTACCTGGGTTGTGAATGTGCGGAGTTTGCATGTTTTCCTAGTGTCATCATGGGGTTTCCTCTGAGTACTCTGGTTATCCCCTATAGTCTAAAAAAAATGCTGGTGTTACTAAATTGCCCATAGGTGTGAGTGTGCCCTGTGATGGGTTAATGCCTCATCCTGGGTTGTTCCCTTCCTTGTGCCCATAACATTCAGGATAGGCTCCAGACCACCTGCAAGGGTAAGCAGTTTCAGAAAATGGATGGATCGCAGTGATTATATTAAAGGAAACAGACACCCCAAAATGGAACTGCTGCATATTTGGAAAAGTACATTCAAATCATGTAATAAAATTGAATAATTTAAATGAGGAATAACTATATTTTTTATCATTTTCAGAAGGCAAGATATATAATCGAAGACAATAACGAGAACGATGTCATTATGAATTACAACAGAGAATTTGGCAGCTCTCTTGCTGGATCTATTGCATCCTTAAGCTCTGTTGGCATGGACGACAATCTTGACTTCCTGAACAATCTGGACCCAAAGTTTAAGACGCTGGCAGAAGTCTGTACACATGGAGAAACCGGATTCGAAGAATACAGGCCACTAGAAGAAGGCATCGCCGAGCACGGGGTCGAGCCAAATCACAAGATCTGCAGAGAAGGCACTGAGACAGTGAATGCACAGCAACTGAATATAGCGAGTTCAAGTCTAGGAAGCACTGGAAGAAATATATCCATGACAGCTGGTACACAAGAACTGAACACTGCAAGTTCAAATTCAATAAGCTCTGCTGAAGAAATCCCCAAGACCACTGCTGCCATTCCTAGCATGCAGGTCCGAGAAGAAACTATTAATTCTAATCATATGTGTCTCATACAGCAGCCTGTGTACTACACCACCTCCCCTGTGTTACAGTCCACTCAATATGTTGTTGATCCTCAGGTTAATAATACTATTCTGGTCTCTGGATGGCCCCCAGTTCCAAACATGCAGACCATGTATGTAATGAATGGTGCTCCAAGATCTGACTTTATGATATTGGGAGAGAGAGCACTGGTAGGTCCATCTGCACAGAATGCTCCATTTCCCGAGCACCCGGGAACCCTCAGAATGAATGAGAACATGTTATTGGTGGAGAGAAAGGGTCCTTCAGGTCTGGTGGTACAAGAAGCCACTGCTGGAACAAACCAAAGCCTTGATCAAATGGGTGATATCCCAAAGTCCCAGAATATCACACTCTCCAGACAGGTGCAGCTGGAAGACCCAACACATTTTCAAGAAGAGTCAAGAGGGAGCACCCCTGCTCCACAACAACAAGGTGGTATTACAGAATAACATGTTAAACTTAAAGACCGCTTGAGAATGTGGCTTTCAGAAGGTTCTGCCGCTGAATAAGCAGTCTATTACTGGCTGGGTACTGTATGAAGTCTAGAGACGGGAATTGAAGGGGACTGTTAATTGACAATCTAAATGAGGGTTAAAATTAAGCCATTACAGCAGGAAGTAAAGTGGAATTCAATGCAAAGACCTTCAGGCTGTGTTTGTGTCAGGTGTGCCAGGCTTGGAATGGTACTATAACAAACAAAAACCCAAATCACAAGAATACTATTTGGTACACTTTAGTTACTGTGTGTTACTGAAGATTTCACAAGCAATTTATGAAAATATTCCAGATATAAGCAAAATGGTTTTCTGTATGCAGTACAATTACCTCAGGAGGGGCTACCTTTCAGCCAGATGTTGGCTTGTCTTTCCAAAAAATAACCCTCAAGCTAAGACAGTAAAAATTCCACTGACATTTTATTTTAAGCCGTTTCAAAACAGCTGAATTCCATAGAGGGATGGAACTGTCAAACTTTACGAGTTTGCATAAA